>NW_026853815.1:0-66003 GCF_026571515.1 Ruditapes philippinarum
TCAATTGTTTTATATGTTTGCATCATTTCAGGTCTTTTCAGTGATAATAATCAAACAAGATTGTATTTTAAAAAAGGCTATGTCACCTCATTTATACATGTATAAAGTGTTAACAAAGTATATTTTTGATCTGTGCATTCATGTCAATTGAACTGTCATAATGCTGGAGCGTCTAGTGGATTTGAGGGTCAATGTCATATTTTAGCATTTCGAACGTAAGACAATGTGTATAATTGTTATTTAATAATAATTTGATTACTTCTGAAATGTGTGTTGACATTTCTATCAAAACGACACAATCTATGTTGTAACATCTACCAAAAAAGATATATACCCGTGCTACATAAAATCGACCGCCAATACTGGACGAAATTGTTTAGTCTGATGCGTTGTGAAAGTAGAATTTTGTAAGACTTAAAGTTTTGCTAAGAAGAAACTATATACTTTTCTGGTGAAAGTTTCTGATCAGGACAAAACAAATTGATTAAATGGCGGCCCTCAGCTTTTAGCCTATTAAAATTAAATAAGCATTTTGTAAAATCACTCAACGTATCTTTACATGATTTAAATCGACAGCCCATCTTGTTTGTTTTAAATATTTTTTTTCTTATTAACATATCACTTTTCACATTCGGTTAGTTATTTGTAACTATTGCTGATTTAATGTTTACATATGTAGTTATTTTTTCATGTTTGGAAACATGTAGGTGTTACAGTTCCTTAAATATAGCGTGATGTAATAAACAGCTGTATTTGACGTTAATTTACTGAGCTGAATGAATATACATTTATTCTTGTAATATGCTTTGGTCATTTAAAGATTGGGTTAGCTGTGAACAATATACAAGAATTCAAGAAGGATGCCGATCTTTCCAAAAAGAAAATGCAGGTCAGTGTAATGAGTCAAACGATTCGACCTTATTTGCGTGTGCATTTACTTGTCTTCATATGCAGTCAATTAATGGAGTTTTATATACGGTCTTACACAATCATGCTGCATGTCTTTAAAATTAAAGAATTTTTAACTTAGTATGCCCGCTAAGGTCAATAGGGGTAACATTAGATTTGAACATCAGGACTCACTAATTATAAATTGTATCATAGTTCGGAGACCTTTCTGTTGAAAATGTGTCAGGGTTAAATCGTATACATATACATGCACAGTGCGTTAACTGGAGTGCGGGTATTAGTTACCCGCACTCCAGAGCATGCCCATTGATTGGCTCATTTTTGCTGGGGTTTACATATTGTGACGGCAGAGAAAGGGAAAGCGACAGAAATGTCATATTCAGATGTTCGTTCATTGGTTCATTTTTGCCGGGGTTTCATATTGTGACAACAGGGAACGTGCTTTTATGTTTGACTATGATACAAAAGAGAAAGAACACCAAAACACTCGGCAATCTGATTTATACTCGGGGGCTACGCCCCCTCGTACAAATCAGATAGCCTCGTGTTTCGATGCTCTTTCTATTACTTAAATCGGAAGAGACAAAGTTTCTCCATCTTAACCACTCATTGTGCTGGAACCATTTATTCCAAGGATCAGAAAATATAGCTTACAAGTTATTACTTACCAGTTATATGTGATTCGTAGACAACGCAATTGAATTAGGTAATTCGATCTTAAACATTGACATAATAACTAAAACACCAAATTTTTATTGATTTATAGAATTCAGCATACGTCATGAATTGATTATTTAATAGATAAGCTTGCATATACCACATATCTTAATATAACTGAATTGAAACTTAAGTATGAGACGAAAAACAAACAACTAGGGAGAGAATATGTCACGGAGCGCAGCACCTACAAAATTCAGAGTCAATTCAACCCAAAATTATATCAAACTTGCTTGGAAAACACACATGATGGGGAAGGGCCAATAATACTTTAATTAAGAATGACTTAAACAAACTTGAGACAGAGGCCGTAGGAAAATAAGTAGAAGGGGAGGTAAAACATTCTGAAACGTACGGCGATGCAAATTGCAACAAATACTAATAATAAATGCTTTGGACCCCAAAATATAGCACATATTAGTTCGAGACAACACATACAGAACAGAACGTCAGAAGTTACAATCATATGAGTGCATATCAAGTAATATAAGTTTTAAGTTCTGTGTTCGTTTCATGCTTGTATACGTTTTACTGGGTGACATTAATAAGGAGGTGTAGGCGGAATAATATTACTTACTATGAAATCTTATTCCAATAGTCTTATATTGATTTGGATAATCTAGTACTGCATCTATTTAAACAGATTTCCACAAAATTCTATTAAACATTAAAACTACTGTTAATGACACGTATGGCACTTACTGTGCTTTCTTTAAAGATTTCTTAATTAAGAGTTCAGAGTAAATCGTATTTGCATAACAATATGTGAACATATATTCTAATACACTCGGATTTGAAAACGTTTGGTTTGTGTGAGGAATAACTTTATCATTTTATAGCATAATATGAACTTTATTTTTTTTTCTTTTACTTGCATAAAATGTAGGTCGAATTTGCATTGGAATTAGAAAGATTATCAACATCGACCCTGCTGATAAAGATTTTCAATTTTTTCTCCTCAAAGTATAAAAAATATATATCCCAAGACGAGACTGACGAGAATGTCGCAACATTTAGCAAAGAGGAAAGCCGTGTAGAAGTCGAAAATACAAACCAACAGACAATTCAAAAACAGAATGATTGTATGGAGACATTTTATCCAAATAATCTAGGCTGGCTCGAGGAAAAGTTTGCGGAATCATGGAAATTAACTGAAAGTGACATAAAATCAGGATTACAAAATGAACAAGTATTGATACAAATTCTCAGTTCTTTCCTTTATTTTGTTGCAAAATGCGGAAACCATTTTTCACTTATATAATAACTTATTTAAAACGAAATTATCATTCTCAAGATAAGAGCATATGATTAAATTTATTTTCTTCATATTTACCAAAAAACAAGTAAATGACTTATGGGTACTTAAAGAACATATAGTATAAAAATTGCTTTCAATGCATATTTATTTGGTTTAATTTTGATTTTCTTTCATTATGCAAATTTCAGAACATTCACTGCAATATTTTAAACAGATATTATTTGTCTGGGTAAAAATATGCTACAATTTTTGAACGTCTTTAATAAAAAGAAAATGTAGATTTCTATTCTTACTTTGGATAATATCAATTGTACGGAAAAATCAAATATATACATTAACTATTATTTTTCGATTCCAGGATGAAACGACAAGAAATATAGCTCAACTTGAGAGGAAAATAGGCACACTCGAATCCCATTTGAAGACACAATTGGATAAAATTATGCACAAACTAGATTTTGATTTAACAGTTTAAAAATGGTTTAGAATGTTTGGAATAATCTATTCCTAATGCATACATTGCTCAAACTACGAGTATAAACAATGCTGATATCATTCTAAAATACGTAAGCTGTACATGTTAAGATAAAATAACGTTTTTAATATGAAAATAATATTGACAGACCAGCGAGTGTTAATAACTTAGATTTATCAGAAGCAAGAAAAACAACAATTGTCCATGAAACTTGTATTCTCTGTGTGATTGAATTTGTCCATAAGATCAAAGCCTGAAACACGCCTAGTATTTTCCAGAGTGGCATTCAATTTTGACCGCAAAAACGTGCTTGAATCATTTATACCAAAGGACCCAAGAATTTTAAAACATTATAGTGAAGTACGATCAAACTTCATGTATTTTCAAACAAATTCCATGTAATTTAAATGTACATTAAGTTTATATTTGCACAATATTTATATGTTATTTTGGATAATTTGCTTACAATTTTATTTTTAGTGTCTTTTTGTGTTTTTTTTTCTATTTTTGTGTGTATTTTTTGTTGTTGTTAATTTTTATCTTTACATACTCTTTGTAACAGATAAAAGTACAAATCTACGAAAGGACATGCGATAGTGTGCACGATGGAAATCTGTATAAATAAATGTGAATAACTGTTGAATATATGAATAGAAAAAAAACATATATAATGAAGGAGTCTGTGAGTTTAACTAAAATTTGGACTTATATAGGGTTTTTTTTTCTTTTTGTTTGTTTGTTTTGTTTTCTGTTGTTTTTAAACTAAATAACACTCGCATACATTTAATCTCCTGCGAAAAAAAAATTTAACATAGGATATACCACATATGATATACTTTCGTGATATATTTCTGTTATAAAAACAATAAAATGTGGATCAAGTATATATTGTATATATTAAAAACAATAAAATGTGGATCAAGTATACGTATATTGATTGCTGGTTTGATTGTCTTGTCTGAAAAAATTGTAGCTTTATTCCAAAATATTTTAGAGAGATACTTATGATAAAATCGCTAACAAAGATTATTGCTACATGTGTTTCTTGAAACTAACACAAAGTTGATTTACACACGGTTACATATTTGTCTACACGACCTTTGCGAATATCAGAAAATAAATATAGTCTAGTATATGTGTCAATTTATCGATAAAGGTTGTGCATGCTTATACATGAATTTTCTACGAATTGTCGCTTTTAATCACTTTGCATTTTTAGCCCTGTATAGATTTTGCGTTTAATATATCTATAAGAAAATGTAAAACACTTCCGATCCGGGGAAGATCCTAGTAAATTGGTCAGTCCTTTACCAAATGAAAACATGTCTGAAATGTTAGTCAATAAATAAGATTAATTTTATGAATATGTGATGTGACATCATCTACCTGAAACAAGATATCTATCTACATTGTTAATGATTTTTAAGCCATATAATGAAACAGCAATTTTTAATACATTATATTCTGTACCCTTCGGATTTTTAACAAGGACGGCAACGAAATGAAAATGAATATTACAATGTCTGAAAAAACGTACTTCATCATTTTGCATCTATGAATTTGTAACCAAGTCAACTACCCAAAAGGTCTAAGGAGATAACAGATTTTTTTTAAATTCTAATTTGTCCGTTTGTCTTCCACATGCTTATTAAACTATGTAACTACATGTATATAATACACCGGATAGATATTTTGTGTATTTATGCATTAAAATTTGCAATTTTGATTAATAATCTGACGTATGGTAAATTATACTTTTTACTATGCTTTTGTATATTTAATTATAGCTTTTGTACCTTCGAAAATTACTGCCAGCTTGTAAATAAATTCATAATGATACATTTTTTTTACACACAATTAAAAAAAAGTATGACTTTATACATGTAATGAGTTTAAAATTTTTAACTACAATATACAGTGTAACTTCCGAAAACCGAACACCCATGGGACTTGTCAAAAAGTTCGGATTTCAGAGGTTTCCGGAATTCAGAGGTTTATGATAATGTGGACAAGACTAAGCCACTTAATATCACTAAATGTCAAGGAAGATGTGGCCATTACTGGAATATCATATATAATAGTCTTTTAATCAAGATAAAGATGTGAATGAAAAGAATACATTTTTATCTTACACCTGCAAATGCTTTTGAATTTCTATCAGTTTGTAGAAATGTTGTTAATTGCATAAACTTACACATCGTCCGATGCTAGTTAATTAATTATTACATCAAATGCAAAAAAATCCCTAAAGAGGTTTGATGCATACCTTGTCCCAACTAATTGTGATTTAATCCGCTAATAAACACTTCAAATTAACTGACCACGGTAAATTACTTTGATTAACCGCATCACTTCAAACATACCATTTCACAGTTTGTGATTTTAACGCGTGTCAAATTACACGATCACCGCTAATTAGTAAACAATCGATAGGGAGATTAAATCTTCCTGCAGGGTAAACATTCTCAATTTACAATGTATTTCACACCTTTGGATATTTCCGGTTTTCGGAGGTAAAATTGCATTGATTTGACTCTAATTTTACGAAAATATCGTCCGGAATTCAGAATTTAGAAGTTCCGGAATTCAGAAGTATTATATTAATAGGAAATAGAAGGGAAAAAATCGGGACCGAAAAAATTGTTCGGTTTTTAGAAGTTTCCGGATTTCAGAAGTTCCGGAATTCGGAAGTTACACTGTATCAATTTATTCTTGTCATATTGATAGTTACATTTATAATACAAGGACCATTCAATAACTTCTATCACTTGGTTCAAATGTTGTACCTGTCACGTCTTATTCTTGTTCAAACCTTCAAAGAATCCTCCTCTAATGGGATGCATTTTTGAAATTTCTAAGTCAAGTTTCGAGGTTGTAGGTGTACTTGAACAGTAGTCATCTTTGACAGATAATTTCCCAGCGTTAAAGCTTTGATCCACCTAAAGACCTAACAATATATGCCACACAAATTCAGTATGTTGCTGCTTTGCAATTGTATCAAGCCCAATATGGCATTAAATGTAGCTTCAAATCACAGTTTTGTTGTGCATTGTACAATATGTTCAGTATATTGTTCAGTGAATATGATTGCATGTCGCATTTCACATTGAAGTATAACGGTCATTTTACACTCAAATGGTATGTAAATAACCGCGATAGTTAGCAAATGATTCTGATTCAAATGCAATGAAACTTTTTGAAAATAATAAGAGGATTAAACTTCGGAAACCTATTAGTGAAACAATTTATTGAATGATCCTTGTTGTATTATTGCAAAGCATTGTTGTGATTTGATTATATATATTTTTCCCTCGAGTTCTTTTTATAGATTTATCAGAATGATATAGCATACGAGTTGTAACAAGTTTGAATAGTGAAATTCGCCTCATGTACTGCTATCATAATATTCACATGTACTTTGCATTGATATGAATATTAAATGCACTGCACTAGTACTCATATTTGTTTGTTTTTATTTTTCGAAGGACCAAAACACTGATAAAACAAAGAAGTCTCAAATAATTCTGTTGTTCAAACAAAGCTCCATTTGGATTACATGTTGTCAAACTTATATATAGAAAACAAATTAAGATATAAATGTCATAAATACCATTCTATTAAAAACTGGGTATAAAATCTCTATTCACTTTAAAGAATAGGAATATTCTTTTTATCATTTTGTGCCAACTTGTTTGAACACAATAAATGGGTCATTAAATTACAGATCACCATTGTTCATGACTTCTTCAATGGTAAGTGTGTATTTTATCATAATTTATTTGTGGTGACTCGTTATCTTTGTACTTAATTGTACTTGTACTTGTATTTTTCATATTGACATCAAAATTTCGTGTATACTCTGATGAAGTATCAATTTCTATTTAAACCAAAAGATCTTTTGTTTTTCAATGCTAGAAGTATTTAAGAACTTTGAAATTGACAAATTGGTATAAGGTATCAGTGTTAATAATATCTTTTTCCTGCTAGGAAATATAGCATATTTCCAGTTCATAATTTTTATGTGAGCGTATAATTGGGTTTCACAACACAGAGAAACTGAAACTGCATGAAAACATTACATTATACTGTGTAATAACCATTTTTATCTAAGCGCAAGCTATTGTAAATGGTTATAAATTTGAACAATTTATCTGATAAGTATGTACTTTCATGGAAACATATTCATCGCCTGACACAATTACATCCACTTAATGTTTTGAAATATCATTCATACAAATATAATTGATTTTAATGTAATAATCATAGGCAAATGTCAATGATACTTATATTATTATCATATTATTATTGTTATCAAAAGAAAACAAAATAATAATGATAATAATATATACTTTCTTTGCAATACTATTAATCATTTGCCTTCCTAAACGTTTTTTTTATCATCAAAATAAAGCCTCTTGGTATTGAACAGTGAGTACATAATTGTAAATTAATAACATGTATCGCAAAAAACTGCTTGAAAGTTATTTATATATGCTTGTATAACTAAATTTTGGTCACAATTCACGAGTATGATATAAATATAAAAAGGTGCAAACGGGACTGTTTATGAGATATTGAAATCAATTTAAGTTTAACTGTTAGTTTAACTAATACACCAATTTCCTTTTACAAATATTGCGCTGAATGTCATACCACTTCATGTGTCTATTTACGATGTTAATATGTATATGTGTATACGTATGTGATGTATTTTGTACTGTAAGAACCGCCTCCGTGGTCGAGGGGTTAGAGTCGATGACTTCTAATCCAGTTACCTCTCTGGCGTGGGTTCGATCCCCGGGAGATGCTTTGGTAGTTTAGCGCGGAAGAAGGTAGTCTAGTACTGGTGTAACTCTCCAGGAACGATGGTTAGGAAACTACCCGCCTATATGACTGTAGGGAAAAGGCGTAAAGTGAAACCAACAAACAAACAAACTTGCAATTAAACCGAGTCTGCAATTCTCTTGTAATTTTGTTGTGATTAATGCTTCCGAGGGATAACTTTGTTTCCATATTTTTATACTTCGCAACAGCAGGTGACAAGTGCTGTGTTGCAGCTGTAAAAAGTTGTCCCGTACTTCACTTTAGTGTTGTCATATTTTTCTGGTCCTTCGGGATCATTGATGCCAGCACTATTAAGTGTTGAGAATTAAGTACCTCTCAAGCCGGTGCTAGGGGGCGTTAGGGATGTTGCACGTATTCATTATCTCTCATCAAACCGAGTCTGCAATTCTCTTGTAATTTTGTTGTGATTAATGCTTCCTAGGGATCACTTTGTTTCCAGATTCTTGCACTGTAAATTTACTATGTTTGGTGTTCGTTTTCAATGAAATATCTTCAGTTCTGATAGAATGTAAATACACGTATATAATGATAATCATGACCTTTACAATCAAACACCATGTTAAGGATTTGTCGCAAATAATACAGCATTATACATATTTATGAATATGTCAGTGAGCATTTTTTTCGATCATTTAAAGTTTAAGTTGTAGTATAATACTTAAATTTGTTTCCTTATTAAAGGCATGCCAAAGTAAAAAATATTTATTAGCATAAAAATTAATAGTATTATTACATGTTTGTTGAAATCAAATTTGTTTTTAAGTAAGATTAACAAAAGTAAAACATTGAAAAGTACAAAATTTATAACATGTTTCGGGTCACTTTCGCATTTATCAAAGACTAAAAAGGCAATATGTTTTAAAGAAAGAATTCTTAATTAAACTTGTTATTGTTAAACAATGTAAAGCTGATGAGTGGAACATATTTATAAGTTGTGCTATCATGTTTTCTGGCCATAAAGTAAGCCATAAAACATAACAGCACAATTTATTAATATGTTCCATTGATCAGCTTTACATTGAATTAAGTTTTGCTATAACAAACAAGTTTAAAGTCTTGCTATAACTAAGTAAATCAATCAATCGTAAAACAAGGCGTTTCTTGCCTACTGATTCATACTAGCCATTTGTGTATAACATCTAACACTCTGTATTCTAAACATTCTACCGGTCATGTTCGCATAGACACACATGGAAAAAACACATTCTATGACAGGTAATGACATAATAAATACGTTTTTGTTTATTTTTTTTCTTATATTACAAAAATAGAATAGTTATATAATTTTCATGTTAATTTTAAATTGGCATTGTACGGATGATATATTATAAATTATAAATACATATTAAGAAACGACAAGAAGCGCCGCAATGCGACGAAAACCAGGTTTTCAACGACCAAGTTTTGATGTGACAGCAATCAATAGGTCAAAGTGCACTGAAGTTATTGAGTAGAAGCTGAAAATTCTATTGTAAAGCAAATGACCTTGACGTTACTCCCAGATATCTCAGTGGCAATCCAAAGCTGCCACTCAGCAAGTTTGGTGTCAAAAGGTCCAAACAAACTCAAGTTATAACATGAAAACTTAATACATTAACCTTCATCACAGACACCTAGGTAGCAATCCCAAGCTGCCTCTTGATATAAGCTATCCATACACCAAATTTGGTGTCAATAGGCCAAAGCAAAGTCAAGTTATTGAGCAGAAACTGAATTTCTCTTTTTAGTAACAATGACATTGACCTTGATCACAGACACCTGGGTAGCAATACCAAGCTGCCTCTTGATATAAGCTATCCATATACCAAGTTTGGTGTCAATAGGACAAAGCAAACTCAAGTTATTGAGCGGAAACTGAATTTCTATTTTTAGTAACAGTGACCTTGACCTTGATCACAGACACCTGCGTAGCAATTCCAAGCTGCCTCTTGATATAAGCTATCCATACACCAAGTTTGGTGTCAATAGGCCAAAGCAAACTCAAGTTATTGAGCGGAAACTGAATTTCTATTTTTAGAAACAGTGACCTTGACCTTTATCACAGACACCTGGGTAGCAATCCCAAGCTGCTGCTTGATCAAGTTATTGAGCGGAAACCAAAAGTTGACGCCCGCCCGCCGACTTCGGCATTTCAATAACCCGGTTTTCGTTGAAAACCTGGTTAAAAACTTAAAAACAAAACTAGAAATGTGTCTACAGGGTACTTACGCACCAACTACTTTTGATACTCTTTGGACATACTAAACTAAACATCACTAATTTTGCGTCATTACTTATTTCACGGTAATTTCATATTTTCATGTGATCAGCATTAAAATTGGTCAGAATTGACGTATTTTATTCAAACACCTAACAACAAAGTTTTTGTGCAAACTATTTTATATCTATAGATTATTACGTAAAACAACAACATTTTACAAACTTCTGCAAAAAGCAACAATAGTCAGTTAAATTTGTACATATGTCTGAAACAATCATCATTTTCTTAATGTTCTTGTTTGTTGAAAAAAAAATTGACTTACAATGTAAAGATACTTTTAATATTTACAATTATGCAAAATAACATGTAGAAATTTTAGCTGAAACATGAACAAAATGAACTAAAACACCATTACCGCGATTTAAATGATGACATACTGTTTTCAAAATGGCCGACATATGGTCTATTTATTTATTTGATATTTTGAATGATTATGCCATTTTTTATGTATTTTATTTAAGTGTCAAAGCAGACCATTACATGTATACTGGATGGTTAACATCTGCAGAAAAGCACAAGGAAACATTTTAACTTCGTGCCTGCAAGACGGGGATTAAATAAGTCCGGAAATAAAGCTTGATGTGCCGTTAAGCAGATATGAAGTTTTATGTACAGACAGACAGATGGAATGAAGGACACTCTAAAGTTATTTTTAAACATCCCTGTTATCAAAATATAACATTTTTAAAAGCAAAATTCTTAAAAAGGAGATAACTCTTGAAATAAGGTTGCAAGACGTCATGCACGATGTGAGTGTAACAAAGAACAATTAGTAATGAAGGTGTTGATAATGAATGTTTATTTTGAATTTGAAGTAAAAGAAAGTAAAAAAAAAAACAATATTTTTTTCATGAAAATTCTCAGTTCAAGGGAGGAAATTCTGATAAATTTTGTGCTAGAGTTGTAAACCTTGTCACATATGATGTGGTTGATGACAAGAAACTTATATTTAAAGTTTGAAAATACCTTAAGAAATAAAGAACTTATAGTGAAAAAAACGTAAAAACTAGAATCAGAAATCTTGAAATTCATGCTATTTGTTGCCATAGCAACCACAATTTTCAACATAGGAAGGAAAGAAAAGGATGTGCATAATCTCCAGACTGCCATCTACCCATATTTCAAGTTTCATCAGTACTTTTTGCGTTATCACTGGATCCAGGTTATGTGTAAAATTTGCCATATTTTCAGTCTATTTGTTGCCATAGCAACCAGAATTTTCAACATAGGAAGAAAAGAAAAAGACGTGCATAATTTCCATACTGTCATCTATCCATATATCAAGTTTTATAAAAATATTTTCAGTACTTTTTGCGTTATCGCGGGATCCAGTTTTGTGGACGGACAGACTGACGGACAGACAGACGGACGGACGGACTGACGGATGGACAGACGGACGGAGGGTAAACCTAAAGTCCCCTCCGGTAAACCGGTAGGGGACTAAAAACGCTTTTTACTTATCAAAAATTAGTAAAAAATTAAATAAGCCTTCACTGATTCCATATTTTTCAGTTGTAATTACTGATTTATTTTCTGAAGTTTGTGTTTGACAAAACAATGGAATTGCCTGATTGTCGTCAATATAAAATGCACTGTAACATGATATGCATAACATTTTTTTTTTTTTTTTTTTTTTTAGGCCCCAACTGGGTAACCCCTTTTATTTACCCCGTAATAAGTATGAGAGGGTCGGGGTCATCCCTCTGATACCTTACATGATATCTACATAATATTTAAATCATCATCTATAATAATATCTTTTATATAATTATAATATACATTATATTCAAACATTCAATCAATTTTCATATAATATGTATAACAATTATGTATGATAATGTATTATGCAACAGCTTCAAAACAAACAAAGAATATTGGTTTTGGGTAAATTGATTTAGTGTAGCCTATTAGTTTATTAAAGTTCTTACAATTTGCCATCCTTCATTTACATGTTTGGTCAAATTTGTATTTTTGTAAATATTCCACGCCAATTTAAGACTATTTTTAAAACCAGGTATTGTAGGTAACACGATTTTTCTCTTTGACAAATAAATATATCTTTTCAATTCTAAAAACAAAATATCATATTTAAAATCATTAACTTCAGAACCTAAAATAAATGATTTACAATTAAAATTATCATCCAAATTATCTATCTTGTCTTTCAGATATTGAAATAACAATTGAATTTTTGGACATTCCCAAAATAAATGCAACAGAGTTTCCTCTTGGCAATTGCAAAAAGTACACATTTTACTATTGACAATTTTCATTTTGAATAAAAGTGAGTTTGTTGCTAAAGTTCAATGAATTATTCTTGTCTGAAACCACTGAATATAGGAATCTTTGGTATATTTAAATACATAACTATATATTAAATTCCAATTTATATCAAAATTTGTAAAAAAAGAGTTCCATTTTTCTTGACATGTTGGTACATCTTGATTTCTAACTAGAATTTCATAAAACATACTTTTTTGTTATTTTGTGTAATTAAAATAGGTTTTATATAACAACTCATAATAGGGTATTGAACATTAATAAAATCTTTACAAATAGAAATGTTAAGCTTTTGTGTATATAATAATATTGCTTTTTTCAAACTATGATATTGTAAAAAATTTACTTGTTTTTGTGTCACCTGCTCTAAGTACGTTAAATCTACAAAATCGCCTTGGGGATTAATAATATCAAATCTGATTCCTTTTTCATAAAAAAATTTAATATAAAAGTATCTATTTCCTGCTAATAAGTTATGATTGTAAAACAATGGCATTTGTAACACTTGTTCTAAACTGTCTATACAAAGTTTATCTGTAAAAATCATATAAGCTTTTAAAACATCTATCCAAAAAGCATTTTTAATTTTATCAATTGTCAATTTACAAAACAATTTACCTGTGCTAAACACTTTATCAATATTGAATAAAGCCATCACTAGCTTATAACATTTACTGTTACTATTACTAACATACCTTTTAAACCATTTTATCTTTACAGAATGTATATAACTATCAATATCAATCATATTTAGACCACCTTCCTGATATGTTTTAATAACTACTGATTGCTTTATCTTTGCTTTACCTTCCCATATAAATTTATAAAATAAGTCATTAAGTGTTTTCAAAAATGCTGAATTAGGTGTTGGTAAACTTGTAAAGCAATGAGCGAATAAAGGAAGGAGTAATGACTTAACAACAGTAATTTTTCCTATAGGTGTTAACATTCTTTTTTTCCAGTATCCTATACTATTTTTAACTTTTTGAAGTTTTTCATTAAAATTTAACTCTATCATTTTTTCTAAATCAACATCAAATATCAAACCTAACAATTTGAACTGTGTATCACCCCATGTCAGTTTCCATTTTGTCTTAATAGATCTTGTACTGTATTTAAGAGAGCCTATCCAAATAACTTTAGTTTTATCAAAATTTACTTTCAATCCTGAAATTTCTGAAAACGTGTTTAATAACTTTAAAACAGTATTAAGGGAATTTTCTGATCCATCTAGCAAAAGTGAAATATCAAAGTATCATGATATGCATAACATGTTTCGTGGAACAGTAAAATACTTTGGAGAAAACACTCTCTGTTACAACTCAGTCAACACTAACACAATTTGCAGGGATCCCATTAATTGTTGTTTTTGTTTCATCAGTAAAGCATTGAAGTCAACATATGACTTAAAATATGAATAAGAGATCATAATTTGCATCATCAGCAGATCATTTCTACAATTATAGATCATAATCAAAAGTCATGAAATACCCCCAAACATTAAGGAAGTGACAGAAAAAATGATATCTGAAATATATTCTAAATCAATGGTGCTTTTTCGCGACATCTAAGTCAACTAGGAAAGATATAGTATCCTATTCTTAGAAATTGGAATACATTTAAAAACAATATCACTTGGTAGAAATATTGATACAAAAGTTGCAATGACGTCAATACGTGGGACGCTTACTGTAATTACTGTCCCGAATGGAGATATTGGTTTCCGCTTTAGGGCATACATAAAACTAGTTTGTTTAATGATGAGATGCGAGCCTCTGAACATATGATTTCTAATCAAAACGCCTTTTATAGAAATATGTGAAATGGTTACTTAAAGAAAACGAGTTGCAGCCTTCGGCTTCGAGCAAAAAGGTTACCTAGACCCTAACACAAATCAAATATCACATTAACAATAATGTAATAATGTTTGATTTATGTTTATCATGTTATCTAAAATTGTTTAATAAAGATATTTTAATGACAAAACTGAATATTTTCTTTAAATTTACCGAGTTGTATCAATTTAACCTGCAAATCCAAAAAAGTAACCTAGACCCTATCAAAAATCAAATTTACGAATAATGTTATATTGTTTTATTTATGTTAATCATGCCATCAAAATTGTTTATAAAGATATTTTACGACGAAACTGAATATTTTCTTTACATTTACCGAATGTTATCAATTTAACCAGCAAATGCTGAAGTCGTTTCTATTATTATATCAAAACATAGACATATACACCATTTTTTACATCATTTGGTAAACATTTTGATATACTCTCCACGCACACCTTGAGCACCATGGGTGCTTTGCTTCAAATAAGGTTAGTGAACTTGATTCATACTATTGTGCGCACAGACTTTCACCCATTTTATATAGCTTGTGAAATTTTATGAATTTCATTTTGATTTCTGCAATTTCTACGAAACAGTTTCCAAACAACTTTAGTTTCCATCATATATTTATTTTCTTGGCTCAAAATAATTCATTTCAGGAGTGTAAATTGCAAAACATTTCGAGTCATGTCGTTATATTTAACAAACAGCATGAATAAAGTTCTTTATACATATAAAATATATTCATCTATCAGACTTTATCCAATTCAAACAAGTTTGCGCGCACAATGGTAACGCCGGATACCTCACACATGACGTGAATCGAAACGCATCTGCTCTGATGATGCATGTTGAGCAGGCGTGGCGTAATGAGTCCTTGATATTTTTTTGACATATCGGAAACAAAAATCACATTATTGGCTAATTAATTATAACTTGTATCATAGTTTGGGGACCTTTCTGTTGAAAATGCGTCAGAGTTAAATCGTATACATATACGAGGGTTGTCCCAAAATGTCGTAGACTACATTATTTTCTCTTTAACCTGACGTCATAACTTAATAAAATTTACCAGATATCTTCCTTGGTCATTTGTTAATTTACCTTCTTAAGGTAGACCACCCCTAATGCCTTCGGCAAAGTTCGTTCGATGACGGTTATTTACGTGTTCGAATTCGGCTACGGCCGGAAATTTCCGTTAATTTCCGAAAAGAACGTGACATGTAAACTTCCGGTAAGCGGAGTCATGAGTTTACGCGACAAATATGGACGCTTTTCGAGTAAACGGAAAAGAAAATGTGGAAAACATGTTATAAGTACCGATTTTGCTGATGAAATTAAAGACCAAACATCTGAATTACACAAGGAAAACAGTCAGACCTGGAAAAATGGTAGGCGTCTTGTGGAATTTGACGTTTTACTCACCAATCTACGATTGTGTAAATCGTGCCGACATGGACCTGTGCCGCTTATAGAAAATAATATATGTGGCGAACTCCAGAAGGGACTAAGTGGCTACCTTTATGTTAGGTGTTCTGACTGCGGATATGTAAACCGTGTTGCCTACGGGAAAACACATCGTGTGAAAAGGAAGGGGATGCCCTGTTTTGATGTAAACACAAAACTTGGAACAGGTAAACAAATTAATTATGCGAATATCTTCAGTTTTGGTACTTTATAACCAATGTGTCACTTTTTACATTATGATACCTATGGAATTTTCATAGTTAGTAAGTAACACAGGTCACCATTTTATGAAACAACTCGCATTGTTTTTAACTGTTAAACAATTAATGAAATTTTGATGTAACTTAAACACTGAGTAAGTTGGTTTCTTTATTGTTAATTCATTGATGATTATCTGTAAACTATTATTTGTATACGATGTATTTGATACGCTGAAAGGGATTGATTATTTTGTACACTTTATATTCTTTTCGTCCTTGATCACTTTCGTAACTAACAGTATTGCATTTTTATTATTTTATGACAAAGAAATTAGCTAGGCCAAGAAACCAAAAAGCTTGTAATTTTTGTCATAATTTTTTGTTGTGGTTGAATTTAATTTGCGTGTTTTATATTTTCTAATGAATTATGTTTTCAGCAATGATTGATAGCTTAGGTGGACCCGTGAGAGTGAACAATGTCCTGTCAGCATTGAATTTGAAGACCATAAGTGATAAAAACTTGCAAAAGATGGAGAAACGTGCTGGTGAAGTGATCGAGTGTTTGGCAGAGGAATCGACTAGCACTGCTGCCAAAGAAGTGTACAGAAAGGAGATGGAGTAAGTACAAAGATTATTGCACTCTCCGTTTTCTTCTTAAAAATCATTTTAATTTTTTTATGTATTTCATAATTACAAAGAGCAAACATAATATCAGTGACACTTGGCGTTTGCAAGGGCTGCTTTGATGTTTATAAATATATAAACATGAGCAGTTAGTTTCATATATTAAAAGGTATTCTGTCTCTGTTCTGTTTAGAGTGACTGTATAATATTTTGATTGTTAAATACAGCATAAAATTGTGCAATTGTTTGTTAATATTTTATTAAGAAATAAGTTATCCGAAATAGTGATTTTATCGCTCATTAACATCACTGTTTGGATTTTGGATGCGAGGAATTTCATCACAAGGGCATAGCCCGAGTGCTATTATGATGCGCATCCGAACGACAAACAGTAAATCAAGCGATAAAATCACTAATTTGGATATATTATTTTGATTCAAACACGACATCAACAAATAAATGCTGCCGTACCTGATATTTAGCTAAATTGCGCCTGATTTGTTTCCGTACTTATTTGCAGCGCGTCACATTTTTAATGGTAACGTCAGATTATAATGATAACGTCACATACATGTCTAAATATAGAATGTCAACCTGTGATTTTATTGCATAAGAACACGTATTTTTGGTTGTTGTATGTTCAATAGGGAAAAATACGGGTTGTGTTAGAATATAAAATAGTTAACACTTTCCAAAAATGTAAACATCTATTTTGACAATTGCCTTAACAGGGATATTGCCCATCAGGAATCAGTAGAAGCATTGACAGATATGAAGGACATTATAGAAGACCTTGGATTGTGTCCACTTCCTGATAGTTCTCCATCAGTAAGGTATACCTTTTGCTATTTCCATCCAACCACTTGTATGTAGGTAGAACTAACTATAGAAATGCCAGTTTTAAATCAGTTTTTAAACTGGATCTTCCATTTTGTCTCTTTTTAAAGACATAATTTTCTATGATATATTGTACAGCAATGAATTGTTCTTAACACAACCAAGGATCAACTTGCAACAAGTTAATGGCTGTGTTTATAAGTTAAGTCATTTTTTAGCTTGACTATATCAAGTATATGGAGAGCTGTCATACTCGTCCCGTCATCCAGATTTCAGATTAAAGTTTTGGTGCAGTTAAAATAGTTTTCTCTACAACTTTTCATTTCTTAAGGTATCAACTTCAAACTTCTAAATATATGTACCTTATCATCAACCACATCTGATGTGACAAGGTTCTTAACTCTAGCACCAATATTTTAAGATTTTTCTCCCCTTGAACTTACAATTTTTCTTAAAAAATATTATTTTTTACTTTTTCTTCTGTTATTTCTTAAGGGATCAACTTCATACTTCAAATATATTTTCCTTATCATCAACCACATCTTATATGACAAAGTTTATAACTCTAGCACCAATATTTCTGATTTATCCCCCCTTGATTTTAGAATTTTCCTCAAAAAATATTTTTTTTTCTGTTACTTCTTTATTTCTTCATACTTCAAATAAATGTTTTTTATCATTAACCACATCTTATGTGACGAGGTTCATAACTCTAGCACCAATATTGCAAGAACTATCTCCCCATTTACTTAGATTTTTTACTTGAAAATGTTATTTTGTACTATAATATCTTTAGTTTTAAAGGTATCTGAATTAAACATCAAATAATTGTAAATTATACCTTGAAATTTTATAATATTTTTACATGATACGATTAAATAACATTTTTTCTCTGTAAAATCAATTTTAACATAAAATATTAAGAGGATATTTTTTCGTGAAATATGGAATATATTTTCACGAAACATGATAAAATGCCACATATTTTCATGAGCGGTGACGGCAAGTGAAAATATGTAGCATTTTATCATGTTGAGTGAAAATATACACAATATTTCAAGAAAAACGAGAAAAAAAAACTTTTTAATTTAATTTCATTATCAAAGAAAAATGGTTACAAACCCCCTTGCTTGCTACGCAACTGCAATTGTACAGCGCGCAGTAATATAATTATTGTCTTGTTTTGCACACGATATTTAGTGCTACATTGTGACATCACGTAAACAAATCTTTAAACGTCTGTACTGCGATAATGACTGAATTAAAGATATTGGTATTCGGCTATATGTTCTAAGTTATCATTCTAGATAGTTTTCAAAACAAAATTCAACAAAAAGTTGTTTTGTATTTATCAGATTTTTTAAACAAAATGGCGGTTGATAGTTACTTAAAAAATGAGTTTTGACTCCACCCACTTTCATATTTATATTTCATATTTATTTTTGAAAAATATGAAATGTATTTGATATAGCACCATATTTCATGGGTAAAATTACGTAAAGTTTTATATACATATTAAAAGAAGACTATGTAGCTCGTTTATTATTTCTTCCTTAAATATTTAATACAATGTAATATCAAATTTTCAGACAAATTGTAGTTTACGTGCTTTTGTACTTGCCATAAAAATTAAATAAAGTTTCCATTTGATGATTTTTTGTCAGAAATGCATGAGTTTGTGCATGTTGATTTATTTTTATTCTAACTATAACATTCTGAAAGTTTAGAATAGTCATGAAAAAGTAAGAAGTTACAAACATGTATTTTGGTGTTGGTTATGCCTGAATTTTTCTTTTTCAAAATTCCAATCTTTAACCAATATATGTACTTGGTAAAAACTTAGATATCGTTCAACATATTTTAGAGACTTAAAAAGTGAAAATTAAAAATCTTAAATGAACATCTTTATTATTTCAGTGGTAATCTATTTTTACAAACAAAAAATATTTTTTTCATTCATGTGCAATTCAAGCTGATTAATTTGAATAATGTGATATTGTTATTTTCAGTTTGGTTCATGATTCAATATACATGTAATAGCTGGTTGAAAGTGTTTTATACTATGTATGTATGTATGTATGTATGCATGAATACAAGAATAACAAATCATACGTTTAGTTTTTATTAACATCCTTTATTGAATTTTAAATAATTCCACATAATTTGATTTAAGAATATGGAATATCTTACACTTTGGTGGTGAAAATGCTTAACTTTTTTAAGAAAATATGTCCTCAGATTTGGACACTACTTAAACTGAAACTGTTCTTACAAAATATCAAGCCGGTAAAACATTCCCAAATATTTAAACAACATGTGGAGGATAGTATACTTATAAAATTTAAATATACAAAAATGATGCCCCAATAGTATTTTTGTGCAAAATTGTCGAGTTTTATGTCTGTTGCATAGCAACTTGGGCTAAATTTAAACAATTTTATGTTTGATCTAAAAATGAAAAACCCTAATTTTGAATTCTCATGGAATAATTTTTATATTTATAACTCTTGTTGTAATTCTCCAATGTCTACATTACATTTTGATATCAAATTTGACTATTTTGATGTATAGTCAAGATCTGTTATTTTCGGTTTACCTTTGGTGGGTGGGGTAAGCAAAATTTGCGTTTTCAGAAAAAGGGGTGTGTCAAAGAAACATAAAAAAAATTTTTTTTGGGCGGTGAAATTCCTTAAAAATTTGTAAACAGATGAGATAGATGATGTACTTTTGGAAAATAATAAGTTTATTTATGTTTGGAATAGTGCCCATTAGGGGTGTACTACCTTAAAGTAAATAGCCAATATATAAGGTAACGCTTTTATCAGGGTTTTATATCAAACAGTACAACATACCCGGAGCACGATAAAATATTAGTCAGTGTTGAGAGCATGCTTCTTAAAAACATGCCTTTAACTTCCAGCATAATAATTATGGGAAACACATTCCTGTGGAACGACGCCATTCATTTTTACGTCATATCCCAAACAGACATTTATGTAACGCTACTTTGAAAAAATCTGTAGCATAATATGTAACAGCTATGCTATTTTGAAAATGCCCAAAATGGCGACGTCAGATGAAAATGCGGCGCAGCGCGATGTCATTGAATACTGTGTTCAGTTCAAGAAGCGTCCAGCATTAACTGACAACATGGAGAACATTATATTTTATTAAGATAATGCACTTTGCCATAGATCTCAGGAGACACAGCTTGAACTTGATGTGATAGGTTTTTAGAGACTTCCATACGCCCTTAGACTTTGCAGTGTTTCCTTATGTGAAATCACAATTACGAGGTCACCCTGAGGTTCGAAAATTTCAGGGTACTAAGCAAGGAAACTCGACGAGTGTTGAGAACATTAAAGTAGGACTATTTTGAAAATGGTTATGATAAATGGGTCGATCGACACCGACAGTGGATCGAGAAACACCGAGAATACTTTGAAAGACATTTTTTTTTAAATCTTGTAACGTCATGACGTGTATGACGGCGTGCGCCGGGTATGTATAGGTAGCATTCTTTAAAGTTTAATAACTTGGTCATTTTTGGAGGTATTTTGATTTTATTTCGCATAGACACACATAAAAGGTGTATTGACTTTTCCCTGGCTTGACGACTCTATTGTTTTATAATTGATTGAGTAACAGACTTTGTCTACGATATTTTGGGACAACCCTCGTACATGCACAGTGCGTTAACTGGAGTGCAGGTATTAGTTACCCGCACTCCTGAGCACGCCCATCAATTGGTTCATTTTTGCTGGGGTTTACTTTGTGTGACGGAAGAGAAAGAAAAAGCGACAGAAATATGATATTCAGATGCTCGTTCATTGGTTACTTTTTTCTGGGGTTTCATATTGTGACAACAAGGAACGTGTTTTTATGTTTGACTATGATACAAAAGAGAAAGAACACCAAAACACTCGGCAATCTGATTAATACTCGGGGGCTACGCCCCCTTGTACAAAGCAGATAGCCTCGTGTTTCGGTGATCTTTCTATTACATATTATTGAACAAAGAAACAAGCTGTTCTTATTTTCAATGATAAAGTATTGAATAAATGGATTAAAAAGTGTAGTCGTATTTTATAATCTTGAATTTAATCCCAGAATGCATTTTAGGTTTCAAAAGAATTAGATGTGTCAGTATGTGTTTGCCTTGTCTTATAGAGGATACATATCTTTAAAAAAAAACAATTCGATAACATAAGGCAACTTGTTTATGTCAATGATATATTCTGCAGAGATAATTTATATTGACGACATTTGACTTTGATTTGTACATCTAAAAGTATAAGGAATTTCTATTTGCCATACAGCTATTTGTCTATAAATATTCTTTTAAATCAAATGATGGTTTTAGATGCAAGCTACTTCACTTGGCAATAACACCGCGACGGAACATAATAGAACTATTTTGCCATCTATGCAATTGCAATGTTACATGTCAGTCATGTAAACAGCATTATTTGACAATTATTTGTCTCTCAAGAGATTTTTAACACACGACAAAATCTTTGGCAAGTATAATTGCATCAGGAATATGTGACGCTAACTTTATAACCCAAGACTCTTTTAGATTAGCTGTGGGACCTAACATCGTGTTTTATCTTACAATTTGCCCGATGCAATTTACGAAGGGAGCAAAACAAGTGTTTCTATTAGATCGAACGTAAACTAAAACTTAATAAATATTTGGATAGGAAAGCTGTTTAAAATTTCATGTCTTTCAATAGGAAATCTCCCTTCTTAAATAGCACTTAGTATAGGTGCATGTAACGCAATTTCACGTACTTGAATCATAATATTTGTTTAATTAACCGAAAGGAAATAATAACCTGCTTATTCTTACCTTGTGTTTATTTGTTATATTTTTATGTCATGTCTACTTATAAACATCACAGAAAAAAGATTTACCCTGTCACATATTTTGATCTTATTTTCATTATTACATAATAATAATATTATTATTTAGGAAGGTCTTTAAAATTACACTTTGCGTAAAATCCCAAACACATAATATTACCCCAATAATGTTCTTCATTTTTACAATGCATTTAAGGTAAAGCATATTTATTTCCCAGAATATAAAATATACATATTACAGATACACAATTTCAAATATTCATACAAAATAGGATGAGAATGGAAGACGAAGTATGTTGTAATATTTTTTGTAAGTTAATAGTAATTATATAGTAGGAGCTTAAATCATAACATATTAATTTACCTCAAAAGAATATGACTCAGTTAGTTTACATTACATGTAATGGATAATGTTGTTGTTATTATTATTATTATTATCTTTTTTATTATTCTAGATAACTTGCTGGCTAATTAAAGTAATACTTTCTCGCTAATTCCCATTGAATGTATATATAAAATTATATGATATATTTTGACATATAGGTATGTTGGATTTTTATCATTTTTCTCTGCTTCATATTGTAGAAATATAGTTCTATCATTAATACCTGCTGTATCGTTTTGATCCATATCTATTTGTTAATTACTTTACATTCACGCTTTTGCGCAAATTTGTCACGCTGACGTTGGCGTCCTAACGGACGTGACGTCAAATACTTTGTACGTTATTCTGATGAAGACAACAGTCGAAACTAGTAAATATTAAAGAAATATGTGTTGCTTTGATTAGTTTACATTTGAAATAGAAAACACAGATGCAGATTTAAATCCTTCAAAAAGACACAGTAAACGTTTGATCTAATACATTAAGAATGAATACATCAAGAATGAAACATCATTGGCTTGATCTGAAAGAATTAAACGTTTAACTGCATTTTACGAACACGAGAGGCGAAAATAATATTTGATAGTAACATGCATTACATTTACGTTAATGTAGCATACATTTACGTCTACACTACAATTACAATAGAAGAGTATTTATGAGAAAAGGATACTAGTTAAGAAGGATAAAGACTGTTAAAGTGGTGATTTAAATATAGAAATATTACAGTTATTTATTTGATTATTAAATGAATCTTTAAGTCTCTTAGATGTAATTGTGTACATGTGAACATAAACCATCATATTAATTTAAAAGGAAAATAAGGGATGAGTAACCTAAATGTAGAGCATTCAAAACAAAGTCAACATTACTGCCACACAAATGGTACACTGGAGGTTATGTAATAACTTATATCAATTTAAATAATACTAGACATTTATATAAGCAACTAGGTTTTGTTCTTTAGTATGGCAAATATTTCATCCTTTATAGTAGTTGCTAACCACTGTTTGATTTCTGACTGTTTCTGACTGATACTTCACTTCTGGAGGTCAAAATTTGTGCAATCCTAGAAACTATTATAGACAAATTCTTCCAGTTCATATTCTTAAGATTATTGCACTCTCTGGAGCAAACATGTAGGCTATAATGAGGGCAATGTTATGAACAAAAACTGTCTTAGTAACGTAGGTTATGTTAAGGCCGTTAAAGGAAGAAATAGAAAATCAATTTTAATTGAAATGCTACTATTCATTAATTTGACCCATTCTCCTTCAAACTTCCACGATAATAATTTATAAAAGAAAAGACGTAAATGCATATGATAAGAATGTTGAAAAAATAACTACGGCAATAAAGACTATGACGCAAGTAATGCAGACCGTAATGGAATAGTGAAAATACTACAAATAGATTGAAAAACATGTACTGTACAAGTCATTGTACTATTCGATATATTTTATTAAACTTCATAATTGTAAATAAATGAAAAATAATATCGAGTGGTCAATAATTTAAACTGTCAATTGTTGTTCGAAAACGTAACAATACTCATGAAAGTGATTTCATTGACATATGTTTTGTCTGTTTTATAATTGATTAGTGAATATGATATAACATATGGTAATATGATGTGTTTGTTGCTGTTTTAAATCTACGATATCGCTGTGACAGATTTAGTTCAATAAATGTGCCATTAAATGATTACTTTGTTATTACATTGTTTTTTATTAGTGGATCTTAATGCAAATAAAGTTTGATAAAAATGCTATAACTTGTTTTAAGAACTCCAATAAGGTTAAAAAAGCCTAAAACTATGAAAGTAGAATTGTGTACATAGATAAGTTAAGACAAGTAAGCAGAAATATTTACAAAAGATTATTTGAATATATAAAAAAGGAAATCGTTATTTAGCCCTATCCTGAGCCAGACTTTAGTGAAAAGCGTTGCAATGCTGCTTTTTTAACATTTTGGTATGCCTTCCAAAGAATGGCGAATGCACGTAAACCATTTTTAACGGTTAAAATCTTACTCTAAATAGCAGCAAGATATTTTGTTAATAAATATATTATTTTGTGTACGCAAAATATTCATATGACTGTGATAAAAATAAAGTAAAAAATGGTGTTCCAACTCTTAAGAGGATTATTATCAAGACATAGTTTTCTATCCATTAGAAAAGCCTCAAATACTTTACATTTTATAGCAGCATTGTCACTTATAATTCGATACTTACAACTCTGCATGCGTACCTTTTGCTTATTAGAAATTATGACAAATGTAATTATAAACTCAGCATGTAAGCATTATAACAGAATAATGCACAACACTCTCGGGAAATTATAAATTAAATATATCTTATTTGCAAATATCTCCGCCGCACATGACACTGAATAATTCTGAACACAATAAAATAGCTGGAACGTTCCTCTGTGGAAAAATATAGAAAAAAACCAGCACAAATATAGCAGCTGAATTATATAAA
Organism: Ruditapes philippinarum; assembly: GCF_026571515.1. Classification (NCBI taxonomy): domain Eukaryota; kingdom Metazoa; phylum Mollusca; class Bivalvia; order Venerida; family Veneridae; genus Ruditapes; species Ruditapes philippinarum. The sequence goes on from NW_026853815.1 coordinate 25,447, forward strand.
CTACTCTGAAATATAATAAAAGAACCTAATAATGAATGTTCACGAATAATACTTCTAATGGGGTTAATGACAAACATAAGAGATAATTAAATTTTTTATTATTTTAAATTGTACACCAGTTCAACGAACGAAAAACGAATGATAGATATCATATTGTTTTTGAGAAAAAACAACAACAACTAAAACACCAACATTTCAGGTAGGTTGTTGGGGATACATTTGTCAGTAAGCTAGTGTGTTGTACTTTTTGAAAAATATTCTTCTTGATCATACACAACTTAACATAAGCGATCAAAGCAAACATAATAATGTCTATTTAGCCGGAAACTAACAATACATTCAATTGTCAAATACTGACGTCATCATGAATATATTTTAATTCAAAGGCCCACAGATACAGCAAGCATTTAAGAAGGAACAAATTAATTTTATGTACAATATATTTATGTCATGAAAAGACACAAACAAAAAGAAATGCTTGAAATTCCTTATATACAAGTAAAAACAAAATTAAAGACAATCGTAAGAGCAGGTACATATAACAATGAATATATATTCGCACAAAACTATACTATTGACAATAGTCGAAAGAAACACAACATAAAAGCTACTAAGCCAGAAAACAGAACCCCCCAAAGAAAGTCCTAAACGACAAAATTGAAAATGCTGCAGGCTCGATTGTGCAATTTCATGGACTGTACTGGAATGTACAAGTTACCGTTTACGCCCTCTAATTGTTAACTGAAGTCACAATTTTAAACTAAAATTATTGGATTTGTTTTGAATTCAGAAACATCTACAGATGCGTTCATATGCCGGCTATTACTTCCGTGCCATACCATGAAAAACGACGTATGGTCCCCAAATTAAAGAAAGCGTGTGACCAATGAGCGAAACTTAACGTCGAAAGACAAAAAAAAGCAGGCCACATATTCAGTATTTAAAACCACTCATTCAGAAAACAGATCGAATACAAGGAATCCAAAACACAACAAACATGCACACATTACAATATTGTTGTTCTGAACAACCTTCAAGGATCGAAACCAAAAAAGTTCAGCTTGCTCCTAATAAACCTGCCAACTGATTCCCAACTTGCTTAGGTGGTTCGACATATTGAAAAAACGTATGTTTCCGTTGGTTTGTCCGTCAGTCCGTCACATGTTCGTGTCCGGTCCATAAGTATGTCATATATCAAATAAATTTGAAATGAGTTTGTTTAATAACACGATGTGTCATGCGCAACAAATCCGGACTACTACGCTAAGGTCAATGTCACATTTGGTGATTAAAGGTCAACATTGTTATTTTGAGGGCCTATGTCGTGTCCGGTCCATAACTTCTTATCCATGAAGGTTTTTTTGCAAATATTTGGCAATATTTTCACAATAATGAGACAATGTGTCATGCGCAATACTAGACGCCTACCTCGGAGGTCAAGGCCACAGTTGGAGGTAATGAACTAACACAGACTGTCACAGGGTATATTTTGTGTCTGGTCAATAATTTGTTTCATAGATAAAAGGATTTTGAAATTATTTTGCACATATGTTCACAATAATGAGACCATGTGTCATGCACAGCACCCGGAACATTATCGCCAAGGTCAAGGCTACTTGTAGAGATCAACACTTTACATGGTCTTTTACAAAGTATATTTTGTATGCAGTCCATAATTATTTATGGTTTAAGGGATTTTATAATAACTTGGCAAAAATGTTAACAATAATGGGAGCTTGTTTCATATGCAACAGCCTTTCTTCAATCTTCAATAACAAGTTCACACTCGAGTGCCAAAACCTAACATGTATATTTTGTGTGCGGTTTGTAACCTTTTCATCAATCAATATATCTTAAAATAACTTGACACACATGTATAACAATAATAAGACGACATGTCATGCGCAACACCTAGACCTTGCCCCAAAGGTCAATGTCGCACTTGGAGGTCAAAGCCTTAAGTTGTTTGCTACAAATTATGATGTCAAGTTATTTGTGAATTGCCCAAATATTCTGATTGATGACTGGACATTTATTATTTATTTCTCACATTTTGTGGCTTTGAGATATGGACAACAAGTTTACAAATGTATTTCTGTTGACACATACACAGGAGTTATTTCATGATATTTCTATAATGAATTTACTGTTACTGGCATATGCAGATCTAGCATTGATCAAAATTTTGCACTGACAGTCCAGATTCATACCTCAATATTTTGAAATAGCACCATTTGGTGCTTCATGTAAAACTTCCCTAAGGCGGGGGGGGGGGGGGCGTTGGGAACTCTGTTACAAATTATTGTTAATTTAAAAATTTATAAAAATAGAGAAAAACAGAATCACCAAAGAAAGTCCAACACAGCAAAGTTAAAAATGTTGCTGGATCGGTTTGATTGAGTCTGTTCATGGACAATAATGGAATGTGCAAGTTACATTCCACGCCCACGTCGGGGTTTATAGAGAATCCGTTGAGGTATTTTGATATTACTGGACCAGATCTGTTTAGTTTGATGGTTTAAGAAGCGTTAAGCTTATTGAAACAAATCTGTGTCTGGAACCAGCCATGAGTGTAAATCTCTTGTTAACGGAAGTTATGACTTGCCCTAGACGAGGTTTGACCAGCCATTCTTAGATTTATAGTATTACAATTAATCAATCGGCCATGCTGCTACTGGACTAGTTTGGTCAGGACTTCAACGCATAAATTTACCTTTAAAGTCGAATACAAATCGTATTTAAACTGAGAATATGTTTCATTTTTGCATATCTTTCGTTTTAATTATTCCAGTTCTTTCATTATAAGAATTTGTTTAACGATTATTTATATTGTTATTTTCATTATCGTTTTGACCTCACAAAGTTCCTGAACGCAATTATAGTTAGTATTATTCAAAATTGTTCAAAGCATTTCAAAAATACAAAGTTGTCGTACCAATAATTTCAATTTATGTTGAAATATATATACATCGAAATGTTTACCCTAATCAACCCGTACATGTATAAGTTAAATACGTTATACGTATTATAGTTATATTTAAATGAATAATCAATCACAATTATTGAGTTAGTTTGATAGATATCTATTATTTATAGTGTTAACACGAACACTAACTAGTTAGTCAGATTATCAACGCGATAATTATTTGGTTAACTGTTGGCAGAGAAATGCCACCATAAGTAACTGACAAAAACACTTAGATCATTGACATACATACTAGACTTTCATTTAACCCAGATAGCTCACATTGCTGGGATATCACTTGAATCACTTGAAAGTAAAACGAATAACTGCCAAATGGATACCCTATTTGTTAACATCTGACTACAAGAAGAAGAGTTTCCTAAATATGACGGTCGCCCTTTTCTGATATTGTGACTTGTGATAAAAACTGGCCTTATTATTTTACGCCAGTGTTATAATATTTGGGCCACCAAAATGTTCGTCTACCATGCATTGCCAAGTGATTTACAAGTGTCAAGATGGTTATGTTCGTTCTTCCCCAATACCCATGGAACTGTTGTTCAAAGTCCTGTTTCTAGAGGCATTTCTGCCTCATCCAAACATTAAAGAGATGTCGCGTGATGTAAAATTGCAAAACACTTTTAAATTAATAAAAATCTTTCTTCGAGTGGTATAAAAGGCCTGCTTTTTCTGCATAAACTGCTTCTGCACATAAAAGGAGCTTCAACAATTGATTTTGTTCAAGAAAAACTAGTGACTGTCCTTTAAGGCTTTGTCACACTAGACTACGCTTTCACAGCGTTCGCACGGCGTTGTTGAATTAAACAAAGTGCCGCGTGACTGCAAGAAAAATATGATACTTTTGAAGACGTGAAGTCTTCACGGTGTCTTCAAGCGTACTCATGGCGAGCACTGCGTTGCTATGGAGCTTCCACGGCGTTGTGATGTTTTCTTACGGCGTTTTAATAAGCGATTGTCTGCGTTCAGACTGTGCTTCTTCTGCGTACTTTGCGCTTCCACCGCGCTTTCACGGCGCTTTCGCTGCGTTTAAAGCGTGCATCATATACCAGCAATTTCTCACGTCTGCGTTATTTGTTTATTTATTCAGAAAAATACTATGCCAGATAACAGATGTGCAAAAGGGAAAAAGCAAAGGTTAAATTCAAGTAATATGCAAACAGAGAAAAGACTCTCGCAACCACAGCATCAGTCAGATGAATCACTATCAACACATGTTTCTCGGGAGAATACTACTTCAACCTCTTCATTCATCAGCCCTACCCAGCCAAACAAGAAAACAAAGGTGGTATAGAACCTAACTTTCGCTCAAGAGGAAGAAATGGCATAATGGCTTGAGAACCATAAACTTCTCTACAACAATAAACTGGACGCTTAAAAGGACTACAAGAAAACAAGATGCTCTTTGGGAGTAAAAAGCAGCTAGCATGGGCAAAAATGTGCAGGTCCTAAAGATATGGTTCAGGTCCATTAGAACCCGCTTCATCCGACTAGTGCATTGAAAGTCTGGGTACGGCGCTTCCGAATTTTCAGAGAGAGACCGCTGGATCCTAACACACTTGTCATTTTTTAGAGTCCACGTCATTGAACTTCTAAAGAAGAAGATAGTAAGTGTAAGTATCTGTCTGTCTGTCTGTCTGTCCGTCCCTCCGTCCGTCCATCCATCCATCCATCCATCCTTCCATCTAGTTTGTCCAATGAATTTAATGATAATTTACTATAATTATTTTTTGCAACTGTCCTTTTACCATATGAAGGAGAAAATATCTACTGAGGTCACTTGCTGGCGAACACGATGACCATTTGGCAAACCTTCACAAAATCGAAACAGAAACCCCCACTCCCCATCATCCGGAATCCTTATCCCATAAGTCATCAACATCCACTTCTAAGAAAACAGTTCTGGAGGAAGAGCGATTGCTAGCAACATCGCTGCCAGAGAGGAACAAACCCATGGGTTTCAAACCAAAGTGTTAGAGATGATAGCACCTTCCAATGCAACAGAAATAATTCGTTACGCTGACTGGGCAGAGGAGGTAATTGTGAGTTTACTTCAGTTACTTTGGCTTAAGTTTCAGCGCAAATGTACAAATCTGCTTAACGCGTACTAGGAAAGAAGTGAACCCCTTGTGAATCCTTTTGCCAAGCATTATTATACCCAACAACCGCAAACTTACAGCTGCTGTATCAATTGTACCAAAGAAATGCTATCGGGCCATCATCTACAAGCATCATGTTGCAGACCCAACCGCAACAATAGCCGTCCACCGTCCTTCAACATATAACAGCATGGGTGCGTCATAATACAACATCAGTACAGGGGCAAATGCCTGATCTGCAAACAATGACAACAATGGTCTGTGAGTCTTCTGTTCTAGCTACATCAACCAGCAATACCGTTTATAACCTGTATGAATCACCATTGTGTTTGTCTAGAATAATAAGAGACACTATTTTGATACATACTTCAACTAAAAATGCCATCGCAATTGTGTATAAATGGCATCTAGATATTATACTTTTTACACAGTACACAGGAAGTGCATTTTTGAAAAAAGTTATTTCATAGTCAGAAAAGGCCACTTAAAGTTCCTATATTAATAATTGCATATTACTACAGAGAGAGTATTGTGTTTTGATCATGCAATATATCAAGTGTATATCGAAACAATTTATCCTCAAAATATTCATTTTGTGCTTCATACTGTTAATTGTTCATGTATACTTATCTTTAGTTGGTCTGATTTCCAGTAGGTTAGCGATAATTAATATTATATTTTTATTTTCTGTTTCCAGTGAGATATTGGTATTTTGTAAATAAATACAAAATAAATTATGTCAATGTAATTTCTTTCCATTTTTTAAAGGTCTATCAAACACGGAAGTAATGATGATGCAAGGAGCTCGAACAAGCCACTGCTTAAACTTGAGATACTCCATCTGCTTTTTGGCTGCAGTGCTGTCTCAGTTGTTGCCTTAAATACACTCCGAATCATGCATTCCTGGTGTTGCACGCCATTCACCAGGAATGATTTTGTGGTTAGCATTCTCGTCATCCATATCATTATTTTGGAGGGCAGGATAAAAAAGCGGCATTACATTGTGTAGTATTATACATGCTGCCACAATGATAGCGATTGTTTCGGGCCTGTGTTGCATTGTGGTAAGGAGAAACTTCCAGTGATGAGCAAGAATCCCAAACGACACTACGTCCTCTCGACAACCTGTACAGTAGATAGTTAAAGATCAATATACATTTCATTTGAAAAGTTCTAAATTTGGCATCAACTGTAGCAGTTATTGCTGACTTAATACATTGCTTGTTGGACATACCCTTATTGCAATATATGCATACTTTGACATAGGAAAATCTCTATGTACTGATGAATAATTGATCAATTTCTTATATTTATATGTATAATATATATTTACACTTCACAATTAATACAATGTCATTAAAAAGAAATAACCTGTTTTTGAAAACTCTCTGCTCCTTTGTCATATAACACTGCGAATACGGTTTCATCAAATACGTTCGAAGTCCGAACGCATCATCGCCTAAGATGAAGATTGGCATTGTCATCATTCAGTAGTGGGTTTGCTGCAGGAAAACCAAAACTGTTGTCCTCAAGACATTCCTTTAACCCGGACGCATTGAAAATTTGAGCATCGGACATATGCCCATAGCCACCGACATCGGCCGAAAGGAACTTGTGGCAAGCATCTACAAGACCCAATAGAACGATGGAGAAAACCCCTATATAGTTAAAGTACGTGCTTCCGCTATTTTCAGGTGGTCTGCAGGCTACCTGTTTGCCATCCAAAGCACCGCATGCATGGGGAACGTTCAAATTCTGCTGAAATTTCACTCCATTCAATTTGGTAGGACACTGAATACACTTATTTTTATATTCATCAATAATGGCCTTGAATAATTCACGTACACACACAGACATGGTGTTGTGAAGCACTCTAAAATTAAATTTTATGCTTGCATATCTGTTCCACGAAGGTAGATGGCGCAATATCATTGCTAGTTTTAAACCTGGTTCTAGCGCTTTTTCGTACCGTGTGTCTGATTTGGTAATTCGAGGGAGCAGCCAATGCAGGTTCTCATAAAAAATGGTCGGCGAACTTGTAGGTAGTTGAAGTAACTAGCAGAGCCTTATTATCAAAGCTCGGGCGTGAGCCGATGAAAATGGCTATGGTCAATTATTCAGCCATAGTCGTGAGAACGCTGCCCTAGTTTGACAGGGTATGACAATCAATCGTATTCTCCATACTTCATCATCCTATTGCATTTTCTTTTTTCTAAAATGAAACAAAAACATCATGCTGGTCATCGTTACAAGAATTGAAATGAAAATGTCAGTTATTTAAAGGAGGAGTATGTTGAAGTTATTAAGATTTGTATTCGTAATATAGGTCTAAACTTTGTAATTCAGTAGAATGAGATTATTTCATAACGTTGAAATAGAAATCTAAAGCTTATTATATGTTCTAAAAATAGCTGCAATATCATTTGTCCCAACAGTAGCCAACAATACAACTTATGAAATCATATTCAAAAGGTGTAGTATCATATTTACTGACTGAATTAGATTGTCCCAATCTAAAATTAGAAAGTGGCTCATATTCATTGACAACATACAGATGAATATTAAATACGCTGATTAATTCATATTCATGGGATAGAGTGACATCTTTACAGGCGTATTTGGAATATCAAGATTTAAAACTAAAATAAGACTCATGTTCAATGCCCATACAACATTAACTATTCACCAGCCTGCACATAAAAATAAGTGATTCGTTTTGTTCTTAATAGCATATTTTTTTATTCAAATCAAACTACTTTACAATATCATTATAGTTACACCGCAACAATAGATACATTCGATTTTGATAAATTTTGTTTGTGTTGAGTATGCGTAGCCATTAAACTTCTGAGGTCAGAATTTTACGTCCGTCTTTTACCGGCGCTTAAATGAAAACAGTCACAATACAACATTAATTGATAAATTTCACATCATGTTAGATGACTCACCAGTCAACAATTGTCTAAAATTTGCTATTCGTTAAATTTTTTAATTGGCCATATTGTAATATTAAACACCATCCTACGATAGATAATATGGCAAGATGTGTTCAGTTACCGAAGACAGCAAAAATCAATCAATCAGTTTAAACATACGTTTTTCCCGAATATATTCATACCAACATAATACAATTATAATACAAGTCAAATAATATATTCTATCCAAAGAAAATGATTAGAACGGACGTTATACATGTAGTCTTATGAAAATGCTTTTCCTTGAGTCTATTTACCAATTGTACCGAGTTTTGTACAAATTTATTATTTTAAAGAGACGGGAATATAAATATGTACTTAGAGGGAAAATATGAATATGTAATAGTTATAGAAACAAGAGAGCCAAGATGGCCCTAGATCGCTCACCTGACCATTCAAACTCATCCGAGCAATTACCAAGATAAGCATCCCGACCAAGTTTCATGACAGTTGAGTCAAAATGTGACCACATGTACATAATGTATAAAATTTTATTTGTCACATTTGTTTTAACGTTATGTTTTGAAGTGTTTCAATAATTCAGTATGTCTAAAGAGATATTTCCCGCTGGTAAACAGAAACAAATGCGAATGTTAATCTAAATATTTATTAAATAAAATTCCATTTGTATCTGAAATTCTGAATATTAAAAACTTTGTAGTGAAATATGCATCTACTATGGCCTTATTTTGATAACCTTAATACCACAGAAAGCTTAATATTCCTAAAGTGAAACCATACCATCATAGTGATATCGCGAGATAATTGTACACCAAATAGCAAGTTGGTAGGCTGGAATTCCCGCGGGCATGTCCTGTATCATGATATTAGAGTAATGACAAATTAGGCACCGATGTAGTGTATGGATATTCTCTAAATACAGAAAAATAATTCAGACAAACATCTGCGTGCAAATGAGGATTTCCGTGCTTTTTCTAATCGCACCCTAATTTACATCTTTAAGAGAAAAGAAAAAAAGGAAATCATGCTTTCATGAATATAAATGTAGCATGTTAGTCCTTGGAAACAAACATCGGACTTTTAAATGCACGTCAAAATAAAAGGGTAACATTTATGTACAATAATTGGCAGGCGTTCATTTTCTGTAATGTTGGATTATTGTATCTATGTATTTTCAGGAGAGAAACACAAATAATATTAGATGATTATATATTTATTTTCTTTTTTTTAACATTCTATTTTTGGTCATTGGAAATTGAAATATCCTGTTGATAATATATTTTTCGTTTAAGTAAATGTCATCATTGAGGAAAAACGTAGACATTCATGATGATTCTTCTTCATTTATCATACTCAAAGATAATAAGTCTATAGGCAAAACTTCATCCTAAATTTTCAGAAAAAGCAAGGAAATAATGCGTTGTTAACAGGTTTCAATATATAGTAAACATTTTAGAATACATGTACCAATGGAAAACTAGGAAAGCTAGGAAAATTAACTCCAATACTATCTCGAATAGTTCCAGAAAAAAATAAACTAGATTTTTACCTTTAAGCTGTATTCTATAATAACTAATACCATTTAACGTAAGTTGACAGTCCTGCTTGTATATTCTTTAAAAAGCCTTTACTTATGAAATTACGTGAATTTGTAATTACATATAACAGTATTCCAAGCATAAAATCTATGATAAAAATGATACACAGATATCATACATCTGACCTATATATCCATACGTCAATTTCGAGGGTAATGACTTACCAAATTACAACTTATTTACAATGTTTTCCTCAGGACATGATATATCACCCTGCAGTTGCTGAAAGATGTAAATTCCAAGATTGCTTAGGGTCGAACATAATTGATCTCTACTGTATAGATGTAAGTCAAGATGTTTTAGAAAGACAGCTGCTTCGATTATCTGTTGTCACATATAAATATGGAATATAATTCAGGCCTTGTGTACACAAAAACGTCAGTTTCTAACTACAGAATGCTTGTTCTGATAGTAAGGATATCATTTGCATCAATTAGTACGTGATAATTCTAGACTTAGTACATAGTGTTGCTAATATATTGTTAAGCAAAACTAATCAAATTAGTCTTTAGCATCAGTGCAGACAATGCCTAATTGATATATGTTTTTACCCGTTTAGATATAACATCGTTTAATTTTAAAGAATTTAGTCATAATTGTCAAATTTATTAAGGAAACATTGCGAGATAAATGGATATCTGCTGAAGTTACAAGGTCATAACATCAAGGCACCACATTGTTCTCCAGGTGAGGAAATATGTTGATATTTACGATGTATTTACGATAAAAATTTAAGCGTTAATTGGCCAATTACTCATTTTACACACTAATGTTATGAAGACCTCACTTTTTATTCATAGACTAATTATAGTTTATATTTTCAACTGCGCATAAACGTTAGCACTTACATATACATGAGAAATATATTTTAAATGTGTATAGTCAATGAGTAATTTATTATACTATGTCCATGGTAAACGTTCGGCAAGGCATATGTTCATGGCAAATTTTATTCACAGCAATTATTTGAAGTTACTTAACATATATAGCACATTTATTTATTAATTTACATAATGCCCAAATATAAATACAGATAAACATATACATATTGGGATTATCATGTTTACATCTCTGAACAAACATAACAATTACTTGTAAGACATTCATCTGACAAAATTAGAAAATGTCAAACTGGCTAACGTGTTTTGTTTTTAAAAAAATAAAGATAACTGAACAACTGAGCATGACTGAGATATGTAACGTGATAGTTGTAATATTACGAAACTATTTCAATTAATATAGGTATAGAAAAATTTAGGTTAAAAATCTGAAAAGGTCATCCATGTATATTTGCACAGATGTGATTGAGATTAAATAGGTTGCTAAAAATCAGGGAAATTTTTTAAGAGAAGGGCAAATGTGTATGAAAATAAGTACTGAACAATAACTGAGAACAAACTTTTCTTTAAAAAGTCCTTAACTGATACAAAACTTACGAATGGGACTCTTTATTAAATGCATGCAATTGTCGGTTAACTAGTTTAGTAAACCTCTTCCCATCAAAATGTTTTGGCAAATATATGGAAATTGGTGACCAATAATTTTTTTCGGATTTTGGTATTGAAAAGTTACCAAAATGCCGTAATAAAAATATGTAACGTAACGTTTAATGCTTTGTCATCATTTCTATTAGTCATTTCCATGGCCGACCGTTATGCTCAAACCTGTAAAGTGATAACGATTACAAGTATCTGATTTTCAGATAATACAGTAATCAGTAATATCCCTTTATTTTTTATCACTTTTCAATGTCCTGTAGATATAGTCGGGTACCATGACTCATCTGACCTTCTAAGACTACAAACGATTATTCTTGACATTTTGATGCGACAATTGTCATTGCAAATAAATCGTCTGCAGGCTTATTTGAAACAAACGAAAAAAGATAGTAGCATCACATGATACAGTTGTACCATTAAATTTTGAAATTAGGTGCTAATAACGTAGTAATAATCAAATTAGTCTATTTTATTTTTGCTATGAAAGTCTTGAATTAAACAAGAACTACGTTCATGTAGTATAATCTTTTAATCCTCATATTTGATTGAATGGGGCCCTGTTTATCAATTGAACTAGGAAACAAAAATTGTTACGTTTCTAAAGAAAATTACTCGTCTTGTTGAATTTCATAATTCAGTCCAGGATGTAACGAGAAATTTTTGCAAAAAAATTAAAAAGTTGTTTGACAAAATATTACATAATCTCATTCATTAATAAAACGCATCAGTGTATGCATATAACATATTGATGGTGCTATACCAAGCCGTATTTCGGTAAAAAAAATCACCGTTTGGAGTTCTGATGCGAGGAACTATATCAAACGATAGCATCACTGTTTTGGATACATCATGTCGATTCTAACAAAAAATCAAATGAAAAATAAATGCTGTTGTACCCGATATCAAGAAACATCACGCACGATTTGTTTCCGTACTTATTTTCAGCACATGTACAACGATACGTCACGTGCCTAAATATAGAACGTCAACAATGATTTTATTACATAACACACACTTTCGATCCTTCTTATTTTAATAGGGAAAAATGCAGGTCGTATTAGAATTTGTATTAACACATCAACTTAAAATGATCTCAGGGACGAAAGCAAGAAATAATTGCCTTTTTATGTTTTAAGAATAAAACCGGATAATAAAAGGAAATGTTGACATAATGTAATGTATGTCGCAGGACTTTGTTCATGATTACATTTGAATTCAGCGCTAATTAAATAGAAAGAATAATAAATTATTTTGATATCATGATTTGCCTAAGAATGAATTTAAAAGAATTGTAGTATAATTGTATATAAACATATTTTAAGTAGTGTGTTTCCACTTTTGTGCATGATAATACATTTATGCTTTGAAATGTAATTGGATATATGACCATAACAGATAAACGGATGTGATGATATTAGTTTTAATAATAGCTAGCCTATTCACTATTGACATAATGTTTCGCTGCAAAGCGTTGAAAAGTGTATATAAAACATGATAACAAAACACCAAAACAATCAAATAGATATTGTAATATTTTCAAAACGTTCCTTCTAAATTATACAACATACATTATTACATGTGGACCCTTACCTCTTATTTTATTTGGCTGCGATAATTTCTCGTCTAGTTAATTACATGACTTTTGTGACTTATGTCAGACTTTATTTCGGAAATTTATCACAGGCAGTACAACCAATAGAGTGCCAATTTACTGCTAAAAAGCGTCCTACAGATTGCAAAAGGGTGCTCTTGGAATATTGTTAAATCACTAATAAGTTATATCCTTATTAAATACAATGCAAAAAGATAATATAAATATAAATATTGTTATGACTGTGGGCCTAAATATTTCAATCGTCGGTATTTGTTTACATTTTGTTTTGCGATCAAAATAATAAAATAATTTTGATAATAAAAGTTAATGATATGTATGTTAAAACTGCAATAAAAGAATTTCACGTCTTTTCATAATTATAATGAATATATAACTAATTTCTTTATTCAATAATTAATAAATCTTATACGAATACATAATATTATTTTAAGTTGAATTATCCATATTCTTATATTTAATTGTAAACATCATGACATATTACTTGCATTTACAAGATGAGTCGTTAGTTTTCTTGACCCTATTCAGATGGTTTGCTTAATAGCTTTGATTTATAGCCCACACAAAGGACAAACAAATGGGCTTAACTGAAAAAAGATTCATGACACTCTTGGTATTTTATAAAGTCATCCTAATCTGCGTATTATTTGAAAACAAATTTGAATTGTCTAAGACGAAAGCTTGTTGGAGCTTTATCCAACTTGTTACTGAATGGTGCTTCAAAAGGCTTTAGCATCCATATAAATGTTTATTTATTGATCTCGGGAGATTATAAGGACATTTTGTATACTTGACAATATTGTGGTTTTACTGTAAGTAATTTGTGCTTCCATGAATATAAAGTAGTAAGTGTATCATTACATAAATAAAATTGTTTAAAATTTCTTACATAAGATTCCTATGAAAGAAAGAGATAGAAAAAGATTCATTGAAGTTAAATAGCCAAATAAAAACGAAAGTTTTAGAACGAATTAATACTGCTGTCGTTGTTTCAACGATTAAGGCAGCACACTTCCAGAATCATGAAATTTTTTGAACATTTTGAAAAAATGTATTAATACAAGAAATAAAATATTGTAAAGAGAACAAAGCAAATTACTTTTACGTTGCCAGCAGCACATAGAAGCAATGTAAACTAGCAAAACGAGGTAAAAATATGCATAAATAGCCCTTACTGCGTTACTCCTTACTGCGTTAGTAACGCAGTAAAAATAAGGAGAAAATATTGCAAAATCAGACATAAATTGCATATAACGTGGGAATAATTACTTTCTTAAATTTCTTTACTTTTGTTAAAGTCTCAGTACATTTTTGTCAAATTTGATTTTTTGAAATATGTGCCTCATCTGGAGGCATGCAGCTTTAAGGTCATGCCATATTAATTTCCCATATTTTAGAACACCCATTTGTACAATCCATTAGTAAAGACATACTGATTTCTACGATTTTGCGTAAACAAATGCATCATATCAATAATTAAATGAGACAAGTAAAATTCGCGAATTAAACACACCCATTACAAAATATGGAAACACGAGATCCCTCGGAAGCAAAAAAAATAAATAAACAAAAAAAAATAACAAACAAATTGTAAACATTGCTGTAGCCTCAGGAAACTTAGTACTTACCAAAAAAGACAATTATCATACAACATGTTGCTTTTGCACTGGATAATATTTCGAAGAAACAGAAAGTAGATAACCAAAAAATTGTTAGTTGTTAAAAAACATGTACAATTGATTTAGTAGTGTTATTGGAGATACTTATTAATAAATAATTAAGGTAATTTCGTAATTCGGCATATCTTTCCCAAACGTAATGATCAGATTAAATTATTTAATCTCAAAGGCAAACTGTTTTAAGCTAAGCAAAACACAACAGTGTTGGAAAACTTAATTTTAGTCAATGATATTATTAATTATATTTAGAACAACAATATTGATGTTATAGATTTCCTGATAACAGTTATTTGACAAATATTTGTTTTGATTGGCAGACAAACACCGGTTATGTTATAATCAGTGTGAAGTGATGATAAACACAGTAAATAAATGCTTCATAGATAGAAAACATGTTTGTTGTAGATCAGAATTGTATACTTTTGTCATTATGTGAAAAGGAAAGCATACAATGAATTTGAAGTAAACTTGTCATAGAATTTTAAGTATGGCCTTTTACCCTTAATTTCTTGAAACATCAACTTTTCATAGACATCAAGTAATATCAATTCATGATCGCCTTGAATGATTATTTAACGTACTTTCATCAACATGATGTAAGGACTTATTGTCAATAATACCACTTATTTTTGTTTCAGTGTTTCCATCTGCCTTATCACATCACCTTTCAATGTAATACTTGTTTTGTTGTCCAAAGTGTTTTTGCGTAAAATAAATATGAATAAATATTATCGGAAACGTAAAGATTTTATAAAACTGTAAACTTAAATTATTTAAGAGCTACCAAGAGACTTAAATTTACTTTTAGCATAACCAATTATCACAAGCAAACAAAATCGGTGATACTCCTTACTATCAAAGGTGTATATGCCACCTCCGCCTTCGAGAAACTTGTATTAGACAGTTTATCTCCATTTAGAATAATGTTTACGTGCCAGACAATTGAATTGTGACGGTCAATTTGAATTTTGATAGATAGAATTACGGCTGGTATTCAATTAGCAAGGGAAATTTATCGTCATTCGATTGAACAAATCGGAAGAGCGTAAGGTCTCTGGACATTGATACCGACAGGAGGGTAATTACAACATTATGTTTCACTCCTCACATTTAAAAAAGACTATTAGTCGACGCAGTTCAACCGTTTTTCAACATATCTTTAAGGAAAGTGGACTTTACCTTCATATTTAATGAAATAAAATATTTTCAAAATAATGCGACTAAAGGGCACACATACATTATTTCGTCGTAAATAAAGAATACTTTTTTATAATTGCATTTGCATCGATTGCTTGCTTTTTGTTTTCTTCATTTATACAAATAATCCTAGGTTATATGAAGAATGACATCAAATGTTTGATTCCTTTGAACTTGCATCCCTCTCTATCTATGATTCTTAGTAGACACATAGTTTTATACAAAAAAAGCGAAATTAAAACTTACAACATTGTGGAATAATGAATTAAGATAGAAGTTTCCGCTAAAAAATGCGTTTCTTTAAATTCAAAGATCAATGAAATATGGTAAACAGGATCAAAAAGGAAGTGTGGCGTTCAATGAACGCAACCCCCACAAGAACCAACAACAAGAACTATCGGTCAGGAGCCCAGGAGGACCCCAAACAAAACAAGAGAGGGCTCAAGGCAAAGCACGGACATGATAATCACGTAATAATACATAAAAGGAAATAAACAAATAAGCAGGTTGTTAGGCCATAACTCTCCTATGTATGTCTCATATCATGATTATAGTGCTGCTACAAACTGGACGCTGAAAAAGTACAAATACATTGCCAGAATACCAGAGATGACTTGTTCGATATAATATTTCTAACCGAAGTTAGTTCTTCATCTTTCTTTTCCTAATTGACTCTTAACCTGGTAGACACGCAACAAATTATCGTGATGTTTTTGTTTTTGAGGTTTTTGACAAACATAAACTTAAGGCAAAATGTGATAACAAATCATGCCTATTGCTGTCTTTATTTCTGCTTGTTATCAAAGTCCAGCCGAACTATCATCTGGTGTGTAATAATTATACAAACATACATAGTTTATACAGTCAAATAATTATTTCGGACAACTTTGTTTATCTTTTATATAACTCAATATCCAAGTAAATAATTTGAGTTCTTTTATTACATATTCATAGCAGTGTACTATGTATATCGTTGATATTGTAGAGATACACATGACAGACATCAATTCGGTGATTAAATCTGTATTTCACAAAGTTAATCGATCAATCACCATGTTTGAATAATAGGGACCTTTTCATTATTTTGTGACATATGCTCCCAATGGATATGTTGTCAAATTTGACACTTCGTTGGTATTGATGTGAACAAAGGTATAAACGTTTGAATAGAAAATAATTGAAAATGAACGTGTCTCATTATGTGTTTGATGGTAATGTTATAAAAATGTATACAGTTAGGTTTCCTGTAAACTTGTTTGTTACAAGAAGAACAGAAATTGTAAGAAGTTTTTATTTGTTAAATAATACAATACAATCATTACATAGTTATACATCTCAGACAGAAAGTTGTATGTATGTAAAGACGAAATGATTTATACTTACGATTGCATGCATGTTATTGATTTTCTTTTTTAAAATGCTATCAGATTTGATAGAAATTTAAAATTTCTGTTACCATGCGAAACTGAAGTAAGTAAAAATGTAATAGATTAAATTTAGATATGGAATTCTAGATTGACAGAAAAAAATGGTATGTAAGATAACATTTTCAGTTTACGTTGTCCTTGTAATTGCATTTCAATATCGTTTTGAATTATATTTTCTTAAGCTAGGGATAGTAATATTATGTATTGTCTTATGATCAAAATTATTGCATTATATATTTATGTTATGTTATAAGTCACAGCAGTGCTTGTGACGGGTAATTGACATTTGCCAAGTCTTTAAACATATTATTTATTAGAGAACAGAATTGTCTCGAATTATTAAAGTCCATGATAGAAATCAAAGGGCGGTCTTCGTGATGTCTCATACAATCTCACTGGTTTCGGAAATATAATTATTACTTATTTAGATGAAGGTTAAACATACGTGCTATATTTGACATGTAAATGTGAATATGCAATAACAAAGACTGTGATATTTGTATAAATATATTTATAATTCTACGCCCTCGTGATATAATTCCTCGCATCCGAACTTCAAACTTTTAGATTTAGAGTTCTCATTTCGGTTCTAACACAACATCAACAAATACATGCTGCCGTACCTGATATTAAGCTAAACTGCGCCTGATTTGTTTCGTACCTATTTTCAACGCGTCACATTTTCAGTTGTTACGTCACATGTACAATGATTACGTCACATTTCTAAATAAAGAACGTCAACAGTGATTTTATTGCATAATAAACACACACTTTCGGTTCTTCTACGTTAATAGGAAAACATACGGGTCGTGTTAGAACATACTAAAAAACATTATTTTTGTATGACAAGTTACAATTTCTTGACTATATTGCTTCTTTGACATTTTTTATGACCAGTTTTAATATTTTGATGCAAAATTTCACGTGTTGTTTTCTATAAAAAAACATCGTTATCAACGCTCTTATTTCTTTTCATATCCAGTATCTCCTAGATCTAAGTATGTGCTTGGTATATATTTTAAAAGAATAACAAAGTTATAAAAGACGACGAAATGTATCTTCCTTTGACGCCAAAACACAATAACGAAATTATAAACGGTATTCATTCCCGTACAAGTTTATGAATCCCTATTTGTTCTTTATCATGACCATATAATCTATACAAAGGGATAACATGAAATTACATTCATGCAGGATAAACAGATTGCGCCAATTTGGAAATTAGAGTTTCGTGATTACTTTAACGGAAATATTTGAAGTATTTATTGCACTGTTTGATGCTTAATCAAACCTGGCCAATATTATTAAAGTACGCAACAAGAAAAATCGCAAATGTTTTATAACGTTAATGTTTCACAGACCCTTTGTTAGTGCCATGGTACATATTATGAGCATTTTTCAATGGTAATGATTTTGGTATGATTTTTAAGATTTACAGAATTATTTAATAAATAAGGTTGCTATAGTTATAGACCTGCAAACATTTTGTTTAGTGCCAGTGACCTTAACATTGACTCTAGGACGGCCATTAAGCAATTCAAAGCAATCCACCAGATGACGTGGCAAACATGCATCACTATATGGTTTCCGTCAAATAACTAAATAAAGTTGGATTGAATTTAGTAGTTGTGATCAAAAGAATATTACACTTTATATGTATATTACATATTCATGTATATTACATAATTTTTGGAAAAAACAAAGGATCATAATTAGGTCAAAACTTATTGAACGACTTAACGCGAAAATATGTGGATTTTTTAACAAGCGCATTATTTTAAATTGAGAATATACAATTTTTTTATAGATTATATGAGCTGGATGTTTTAGGGAATAACGATTTATTGTAAGAAAAATGAAAGTTTGTTTATAGTACATGTATTGAATGGCAATGCTTAAGCAATTTTATACATAAATTTTATTTGTCCTGAGAAAATGTGACGATATTGTATCAAATTATTGACAGTGTTGGCTGTCTTCTAAAATAATTCATTACCAATGACATTATCCTCTTTTAATAGAAAATGCTATATGAAGGTAATACTTCCGTATATTTGTCTTTAGAATGATTTCAGCCGAAATAGACCTCTACTATTGACGGTAGATAATATCATTTGTAAAGCTGTTTTAGACAATCATTTGATGCTTTCTTTCCTAAATATAAACCAACCTATCATTCAATTTTCTGTAATTGATAATGAAAACGGCAATTCAATTGTCTCACTTTTTCTTCCGACATGATTTAGATAATTGACTTAGAGTGTCAGACCTCTTATCTCAATCAGGTATTTCATATCCGCGTTGAAACAAATTTTAGCCTAGTAATGATGACAAGCCAATAAAAGTAATAATACAAAATAAGCAAAAGGCACATGAAGTTGCCTATAGTTTTAGTATATTTTTTTCAGTGTGAAGAAATTGTTTTCAGACAAGGTATTTTGCGCTTAACCATTTATCATTGTACTAATTTAAAAACAAAAAAACAAAGCAAATTGAATACAAAAATAATAACACGTAAAACAAAAACGTTAACACCAGAAAACATTATATAAATTTTATGAAGCCAAATTTCGCAATTTGTACACTTTAACAACACATTACGATTTGTGACCAAGATATTGTTCCAACTTGCTTTCAAGAGTTTCCTTTTGAATAATTCCATAACTGAATTCATACAATAAATACTTCCTGAAACAATTAATGAATAACTCTCTATCACACTAAGAATATCATACAATGTTTCGAGGGGTTGAACCTCCTTTTGCCAAGGAGCTTGCTCTTTTGTTTAAAAATTCTAATATTAAAAAAGAATGTTAAAAGTGATTTATATGACGCATAAAATAAAAACACACTTTTTGAAATGTCGTAGGTTAGTTTACTTTAAGCAACAGACAGGAAAGCTTTGTATTATATTGGACACAAGGCTTTCGGTTTATTGTCATAATTTCAATAAAGTCTGAAATAATTAAGGTTCATACATGTTTACGCTTTTCAGAGTAACTTGCTGTAAAAACAAGAGAAATAAAACCAATACGAAATGTTTTGCTAAAATTGGATATTTGAAAATACTACAACCAGTAGTAGGAAATGCAGCCGCCCAAGAAATGCCCATCTTTTAAATTAAATCAGACATACGCATGAGAAATTTGAGAGCTTTTCTAAAAACAAAATTTCAATAAAAGAGACGCTAAATTCGATTAAAAATTGAAATATTTTCGAAACTCTTGTCTTACTAAGTATTACAACATACTTTCTTTCTTGTGGACCCTTCCCTCTATTCTTATTTGGCTTCAATTATTGCTCGTCAAGTTAATTACATGGCTTTTGTGACTTATGCCAGACTTTATTTTGGTAATAACTACAATCAATAGAGTGCCAATTTACTGCTATAAAAGCGACAATAAGATCGCAAAAGGATTAAATATATCACATGCTCTTGTAATATTGAAATCACAATTGATGTTGATTTTTGCCAATTTTGTACTTCATTTTTTTTATTTTACAAGGTGCACTTTTTAACCAAAATATTTTGTCAGCATTACATATGGTTAATCATAATGTCAAATACAAGCAATTTTGATTATTAAATAAGTTACCATTTTTTTTGTCCTAACAGAAAACTGGAATTGTGACAAATATCTTAAAGAAAAAAATTGCTTCAATATTATGTTTTGTTTTTAATAACGCGTTTGTGGGATATGAATGACAATTCTGTCGAAATTTGATCATTACTTTATCCTAAGTAAATACAAAACAAAAGATATTATGTGTATTGCTATGACTGTGAGCCTTAATAGTTCAATCGTCGGTACTCGTTTACATTTGTTTGCCACCGGAAAAAATACATTGTTTTGATTTAAACAATATGTTGATTACCAATTTCTTTATTCGATAATAAATAAATCTTATACGAATACATTATATTATTTTAAAGTTGAATTTATCCCTATTCTTAAATTAATAATATGTAATTGTAAACATCTCATTTACTAGATGAGTCGTTAACTTTCTTGAACCTATTCAGATAGCTTTGCTTAAGAGCTCTTATTTATAGCCCACACAAGGGACAAATGGGCTTAGCTGAAAAAGATTAATGACAGTCTTGGTATGTTATAACGTCCTCCTAATCCTAGTATTATTTGAAATCTAATTTGATTTGTCTAAGAAGAAATTTCGTTAGAGCTTAATCCAACTTGTTTCTGAATGGTGCTTCAAAAGGCTTTAGCATCCATATAAATGTTTATTTATTGATCTCGAAAGATAATAAGGAAATTTATCATTTTACATACTTGACCTTATTGCGGTTGTACTATAAGTAATTTGTGCTTTGCATGAATATAACGCAGTTAGTGTGTCATTACATTAATAAAAGTGTATGAAACTCTTACAAACGATTCCTATGAATCAAAGAGAAAGATAAAGAAAAAAATTGAAGTTAAATAACCAAACAAAAACGAAAGATTTGGTACGAGTTAATACTGTTGTCGCTGGTACAACGATTAAAGTCATGCCAGATTGTTTTCCCCCTATTTTAAAAGACCCTTTGTGTGTAATCCATTATTAAAGATATACTAATTTGTATGGCTTTTCGTAAACAAATGCATCACATTATAAATTAATTGAAACATGTAAAAATAAAATTAGGAAAATTAAACAGACCCATTACAAATAACGAAAAAATAAGATCCCTCCGACGCAAAAAAAGAAACAACAACAAAATAACAAGACAGTAAACATTGTTGTATCCTCAGGAAACGTAGTATAGACTAAAAAGACAATTATCACACAGTATGTTGCTTTTGCACTGGATAAAAAATCCAGGAAAAAAAGAAAATAAATAAGCGCAAAATTGTAAGTTGTTAAAAGCATGTGCAATTGATTTAGTAGTGAAATTGGTATTTGATATATATTGCGATGGTAATAAATAATTTAGGTAATTTAGGAGTTCGACATATCTATTCCAAATGTAATAAATGACATGAAAACGTAATTTTAGCAAATGATGATTATCAATAATATCTAGACCATCAATATTGATGTTATAGATTTTCTGATAAGAGCTATTTGACAAATATGTGTTTTGAAAGGCAGATAAACACCGGTTTAGTTCTACTATGAGTGAAGTAATGCTAAATCACAGTAATGCTAACTAGATAGAATAAATGTTTATTATGTGAAAACAAAATCTTACAATCAATTTGACATAAACTGATAATACCATTTCAAGTATGCCCTTTAACCCTTAAACTTTTGAAACATCAACTGATCATAGACGTCAAGTAATATTATCAGTTCATGATCGCCTTGGATAATTATTTAACTTCCTTTAATCCAAATGAAGTACAACGACTAATTTACAATTATACCACTGATTTTGTATCTGCCTGATCACCTTTCAAAGTCAGTCAAGTTTTGTTATCCAAAGTAGTTTTGTGAGAATTAAATAAATAATAAATATTATAGAAAACGTAAAGAAGTTATAAAACGTTAACTTTTAATTATCTGAGAGCTATTAGGAGACTTACAATTACTTTTCGCATAACCAATAATCACAAGCAAACTTAATCGATGATATTTCTTACTGTCAAATGTGTATATGCCACCTCCGCCTTCGGGAAAATTGTATAAGACAGCTTATCTCAATTCAAAATAATGTTTACGTGCCAGACAATTGAATTGAGAAGGTCAATTTGAATTACGATAGAAAAAAAATTACAGCTGGTATTCAATTAGCAAGGACAATTTATTGTTTTTCGAACAAATCGGAAGAGCGTAAGTTGTATGGACATTCATACCGACAGGGGAGTACTATTAGTCGAAGCAGATTATATTCAAACGCTTTTTAAACATATCTTTTAATGAAAGTGGACTTAATCTTCATAAATTAAATAAAATATCTTCAAAATATGCCACTAAATTGCAAACATAATAGTACATTATTTGTAAGGTATTAAACAATAAATCTGTTTTATAATTGCATATGCGCCGATTACTTTTGTTTTGTTCATTTATACGAAGAATACTACCTTGGTTGTTGACAGAATGACATTAAAATGTATAATAAAGTTGAAATAAACTTGTTTCCGTCTCTATCTATGGTATTAATAGCGACATTTTAACTAGCAACGCGGTGTGGTATGATTATTTAAGATTGTAGTTTTCGCTTTTGAAATTCAAAGATAACTTAAAACCCTTTCATACATGATAATATCATGTAGATTTTAATACATAATTCATTTGAATTCTCTGGTTTGCAAGTCACATAATAGAGGTTGATGCAGCGTTGTTCGTGCATTAAAATACGCGAGGCAAATGGACTTATTTAAACCTCGAGTTCGAGTCTGCAGCTTATCACGTAATTCGATAATTCTGAGCTTTTTTGTTTATGTTAATATAACATTGAATAATTTACTAAATATTCTCACAACAACAACAACAAAACAACAAGCGCACTCGTGTCAAATTGATTAAAATCACAAGCAGGTTGATAGGTCGTTGGTCTCTTGGGTATGTCTGATTTCACGATAATAGAGCTGTGGCAAATTTGACGCTGAAAGAATACAAAGGCATTCCCAGAATACCAGATACGACTTGTTCAATATAATCTTTCTATAACGATGGCAGATCATCATCTTTCTTTTTCTTTTAACAGCCCAAATTGACCCTTAACATGTGTAAATGCGCAACAAATGTATTTTTTGTTATCATGATGTTTCTATTTTTGACGATTTTAGCAAATATAAGAGCAAAATGTGACGTAAATTTATGGGTGTTGCTGTCTATATTGCTGCTTGTTATCAAAGACAAGCCAAACTGTCATCTGATATAAATAATTGTTGTGTTATAATTATACAACCATACATAGTTCATACAGACGAATTATGTTTTCAGACAACTTTGTTTATCTTGAACATAACTGCATATCCAAGTGAATGATTTGACTTTTTATGTTAAATATTTAAAGCAGTGTACTACATGTATATTTCTATACAATGTGGCTGATGTTGTAGAGATACACATGATAGACATCGATTCGGTTAATAAATCTGTATTTCTCAAAATTAATCGATAAATCACCATGTTTGGATAAGAATAACCTCTTCATTATTTTGTGACATATGGTCCCAAGGGATAAGTTTGATATTTCGTTGGATGTGAACAGGGATAAAAACGATTAACTGGTCAGGGAATAATGCCATTTTACTGTTGTTTTATATTGTTGATTGCTGTTACTAAAATGTATACAGTTTGGTTTTATGAAAGCTTGTTACAAAAACAGAAACAATAATTGTATGAAGCTTTTATTTGTTATAATAAAATATTTCGCCCACAAATGAGTTAAATCATTAGAAGTGTTTATTTATCATTAAAAATTGGTATAGAATGAAAAGCGATAACTACAAGTTCAGACAAGCATATTTGCCATTATAGGAAAATTTAACTCTTGCCTTTTGAAGGTTTGAAAATTTTATCAATGAAACTGGTGAAACATTGAGTAAATGCACAAAATTATTTTACATACACATGTTCTGCGTAGTCAGTGTATCGTCTGAAGTGTTTTCATAATGGCATTGCAGAATATATAACAAAATAGGGACCCAACTCATTACCATGCATATTCTTTTATCTATGGAATGATTTGCTTATAAATTACTAGTTTACACTAGTTTAAAATACACGACTGATTCTTGCACTTTTGTTGAATAATAAAATGTATTTGACTAAGATATGTAATTTTTTTGGAAATCTACACAATAATAAATTTCAATACAGTTACACTTTTTTTGTGATAAAGCGACAACTTTGTCATACAATGATTACATATTTATCATCTTAAACAGAAAGTTGTATGTAGACGAACTAATTTATACGTACGATTGCATACATGTTTCTGATTTAAAAATGTAATCAGATTTGATGAAATGAAAATGATTAAATTTAGATATAGAATTCTAGACTGACAAGAAATAATGGTATGTAAGATTACATTTTCAGTTTACATTGTCTTCTTTATAACACTTCAATATCATTGTTTATAATATTTTTTTATTCTGGTAGTATGTTCATGTCTTGTCTTGTTTCATAATCAAATTTCATGCAGTATATTTTTTTATGATACATGTCAACAGCAGTGCTTGTGACGGATAAATAACATTTACCAAAGTCTTAAACATATCATTTGTACGAGAATAGAATTATCTGAAATTGCTTAAGTCCATTATAAAATCAAAGGGAAATCTACATGTACATGATGTGTATGCATTACAATCTCACTGGCTACGGAAATATAATTATTACTTTTTTTAGTTAAATGTTTGACACATTTTCTATATTGAACATTTTTAAAAGTCAAATATCTTAATTTAATATTTTCTAATATGACAAGTTATAATTGCCTGATTATATTGCTTTTGGTGACTTCCTATTTACCATTTTGTTATATTTTGATGCAGCATTTCTATGAGAACAAAAATAGGAAAACAAGTTATCAACGCTCTTATTTCTATTCATACTGATTATCTTGTACTTAAGCATTTCATACATTTTGACAACATTTACAAAAATTCAGAAGACTTGACAAAATGTACTTGCAATTGACGCCAGAACACAACAACGCAAAATATAACGCGTAACGAGTAACGCGTAAGCTGTAATATGCATACTTTTCTTTTTCCCAGAGCAAAGTGATGATATTTTATCATTTTTTTACATTTGTGTCTGTAATCTAAAATTATTCGTTTTCAATGACGTTAGTTAAGTCATTTTGTCTGCTTCTCCGCTTTAATAGAAAATGCTAAACGAAAGGTAATGCTTCCGTATATTTGTCTTTAGAATGATTTCAGCCGACGTACGGAAAAAGATCTACACTATGATTGAAAGTAGATAATAGCATTTGTAAAGCTGTCTTAGACAATCATTTGATGCTTTCTTTCCTAAATATGAACCAACCTATCATTCAATTTTCTGTAGTTGAAAATGAAAGCGGCAATTCAATTTTCTCACTTTTCTTCCACATTCCATTGCTGTTCATAATTTAGATATTCGACGGTCAGACCTCGTATCTCAACCATGTACACGTCTTTCATATCCACGTTGAGAAATGATAGACTAGAAATGATGGCAAACCCAACCCAGTAAAGTAATTATAATAAATACAATGTGGTCATATGTATGAAAGCTGTTCAATTATATTTTTCAGTATGAAGAAGATTGTATTTAGTATTTCATTCCATTGCACTCAAACAAAAAAGAACAAAACAAAATTTAAAAAACAAGTAAAATAAAAACATCAAAACCAGAAAACATTAAACTTTAAATTAGTTAACTTAGCAAACTTATTTCGCCAGGTATACACTTACCACGCATTGTAATTGATAACCAACCCATTTTCCTGAATTTGTTGTCATGAGTTTCCTTTTAAATAATTCCATAATTGAATGTATATCCCCTAAAACTATTAATGAATAAATTTCTATTGCAAACAGTTTATCATACAACGTTTCGAGGACTTACCCTCTCTTTGCCAATGAGCTTCCTGTTTTGTTTGAATATTCTTATGCAACAAAATTGTTAACATGTGATTTAAGTGACTCATAAGATAAACAACAATCTCTTTAAAACGTCTCAGATCGGTCATAGTTATGAATGATATCAAAAAGAAGGCTTTGAGTTGATTGCCATTATGTCAATAAAGTATGCCATAATTCAGATTCAATTCGTAATATTATCATTTGTAAAACATTAACATGCTAATCAGTAGGAAATACTCGAAATGTTATTCTAGTATCAGTCAGATATAATCGAAAAAAAGATCATGAATATGAATATGCATGGTCATAAAAATGTGATACTTATCTGAATTTTAGATATTTTATTAGCTATGAATAGACAGTAAAGCAAATTAAGCAAATCAACGTAACTGATTGAAAATAATGTGGAAAGAGGAGCACAAATCACAACAAATACATAAACATTGCAGACACGGTTTGATTAAGTCTGTACATGAGGGCAAAGTCTAACTTGTTTTGAAATGTTTTCAAACTTTAATATACATGTATAAAAGACATGTTTTGCTCCAATTGGATATTTGAAAATACTGCTAATACTGCAACCAGTAAATACAGCTGCCTAAGAACTGTCCATTTTCTTATTCAAATAAGACTTATTAATGAGGGATTTGAGAGCTATTTTTAAAAACCATGATTACACTACTAAAGACACTTAATTTGATTAGATATTGTGAAATTTTCGAAACCCTGCCCTACTAAGACATACAGCATACATTCTTTCATGCGGACCCTTCCCATCCCTGTAGTATCATTTGGCTTCTTTTATTGCTCGTCAATTTAATTACATGGTTTTTGTGACTTATGTCAGACGTTATTTCGGTAATTTATCACAGACACTACATTCAATAAAGTGCCAATTTACTGCTATAAAAGTATCCTACAGATTGAAAAAGGGTTAGATATATAACATGCTCTTGGAATATTAATTATGAAGTAAATAACAAACAAATTTGATAAAGTTACCTGATTCTTTTTCTGACGGAAAACTGGAATAGTAGCCAATATCTCAAAGAGAAAAATTGCTTCAATATTTGTTTTGTTTCTAATAACGCGTTCGTGGGATATGAATGACAATTCTTTCGAGATTTGAGATTTGAATTGTTTTATCCTTAGTAAATACAATACAAAAGATAATAGGAAGAATATTATAAATAATAATAATAATAATAATAATAATAATAATTATAATAATAATGATAATAATAATAATTTTAACATTGTTTTGTTTATAATATGTTGACTATCTTATAATATCATGTTTGGAAAAAAACATTTAAATTCTAATAAAAATAGATAAACAAACATTAACATTATTGATAATAGAAATCATTAATGTGTATGTTAAAACTGCAAAAAAAGAAGTTTACGTCTTTTCATATAAAAGATAATTAGCCAATGTCTTTATTCGATAATAAATAAATCTAATACGAATACATTATATCATTTTAAGTTGAACTTATCCATATTCTTATATTTAAATACTTAATTGTAAACATCATGACATATTTTCTACTCCTATTTACAAGGTGAGTCGTTAATTTTCTTGACCCTATTCAGATAGCTTTGCTTAATAGCTCTTATTTATAGCCCACACAAGGGACAAATTGGCTTAACTGAAAAATATAAATGACAGTCTTGGTATGTTATAACGTCCTCCTTATTCAAGTGTTATTTTAAAACTAATTTGACGAAAGCTTGTTAGAGCTTAATCCAACTTGTTTCTGGATGGTGCTTTAAAAGGCTTTAGCATCCATATAAATGTGTATTTGTTGATCTCGGAAGATAATAAGGAAATTTATCATTTTGTATACTTGACATTATTGTGGTTTTACTAGAAGTAATTTGTGCTTCCATGAATATAAAGTAGCAAATCTATCATTACATTGATAAAATTGTATGAACTTTCTTACATAAGATTCCTATGATTCAAAGAGAAGGAAAAAGTATCATTGAAGTTAAAAAAAACACGCACACGCACACACACACACACACACACACACACACACAAACAAAAAACAAACCACAAAAACCGAAAGTTTAAGAACGAGTTAATACTGTTGTCGTTTATACAACTATTAAAGTCATGCCAGATTGTTTTTCTCCTACATTAAAACATCTTATTTGTATAATCCATTATTAAAGAAATACTAATTTGTATGATTTTGCGTAAACCAATTCATCATATTATTAATTAATTGAGACAAGTAGAATTTAAATTAGCGTATTAAACACACCCATTACAAAATATGGATCCCTCGGAGGCAAAAAAAAAAACAACACACACAACAAAATAACAAGACAGTAAACATTGATGTTTCCTCGGGAATCTTATTATTTAGTAAAATGGCAATTATCACACAGCATGTTGCTATTGCACTGGATATTATTTCCAAGAAAAAAGAAAATCAATAACTGCAATATTGTTAGTGGTTAAATGCATGTACAATTGATTTAGTAGTGTAATTGGTAGAGGTGCAACGATACCTTTCGATGCATCGAAAACCGGTTTTATGAGCGCCGATTCGATTTCCGATACCAACTGTAACATTTTCGATTCGATTCCCCACCCAAAAATAAACATGGAAAAAAGTGAGAATTTTAGTCTTTCCCTTCGCGCTTTATCACGTTACATACGATTGGCCAGTTAAAACTCGGTCACCCAATCAGTGGGGGCGTAATGTATTATTTTCGGCAAACAAGTCAAAATGGCTACCAACATCAATGTTGATAAAATAAAATTAAAAAATCCTCCTAAAAAATTAAAATCAAAGGTTTGGGAACACTTTGGGTTTCGGGAAGGCCAAGACACGGATAAAGCTACTTGCAAAATAAGCTTTACGGACGTCTAATTTAATGCAACATATGAAACGAAAACACGATGTGGACTTGTTTGGTATTAAAGCTTTATCCGTGTCCTGGCCTTCCCGAAATAAGTTTGATTAGTACTACAGTAATTAGGCATATTTGACATTGGGATTGATTATTATTTCTTTAGTCAAGTGTGAAAAAAGTTATAATTTCGTGAATTTCATTTTTTCTGTATTGTTTACTAGACTAAAAAGTATTGTGTGACAACACTGACATTAGGATTGATTATTCATTTTACATATTATGGGAATTATAAACAGAATATCTGAATATTCATTTTACATATTATGGGAATTATAAACAGAATATCTGAATATCAGTTCTGACAACCTTGTGAAACTTTGTTCATTATTATTTACTTTACAATTTACATACTTTGTTAAGTTCCTAGTCAGCAGAAGGTATCTGTGATAGTCATGTTACTGAGATTAATGATTATTTGCCTGATTAAAATTATTTTCCAAATAGACAAGAGCTTTTTTATTCTCATAAACACAATTATTAAGTCAAATAAGTTTATATAATAGTTATATTACAAGAGAAAAGCAAAGCACAGCCACTAGGTTGAAGGCCACTCACTTTTGGAGAAGACAAGCAGAATTATATTCCAAAGATAAATTAGTAATCAGAAATGTATCGAATCGAAAAAAATCGAATCGGAGTGTCTAAAATCGAAATCGAATCGAACATTTGGTGTATCGTTGCAGCCCTAGTAATTGGTATTTGATATATATATATATATATATATATATATATATATATATATATATATATATATATATATATATATATATATATGTATATATATATATATATTGAGTCAGTAATAAATAATACAGGTAATTTCGGAGTTCGACATATCTTTCCCAAATGTAATGACCTGAAAACGTAATTTTAGCCAATGATATCAATAATAAATAGACAAACAATATTGATGATAGATTTTCTTATAAGAGTTATTTGACAAATATGTGTTTTGACAGACAGATAAACACAGGTTAAGTTCTACTTTGTGTGAAGTGTGGATAAATCACAGTAATGCTAACTAGATAGAATAAATGTTTATTATGTGAAAACAAAAGCATACAATGAATTTGACATAAACTGGTCATACCATTTTAAATATGGCCTTTAACCCTTAAACTTAAGAAACATTAAGGGATCATAGACGTCAAGTAATAATCTTAGTTCATGATCGCCTCGGGTGATTATTTAACTACCTTTAATCCACATGAAGTACAACGACTTATTTACAATTATACCACTGATCATCTTCCAACGTCATACTTTCTTTGCTATCCAAAGTATATTTGCGTAAATAAGATTAATAAATTTGATAGGAAGCGTACTAAAGATTTTATAAAACTTTGAATTTTGATTATTTAAGAGCTATCAGGAGACTTACATTTACTTTTAAATAGCATGATAACCAATAATCACAAGCAAACAAAATCGGTGATACTCCTTACTATCAAAAGTGTACATGTATATACCACCTCCGCCTTCGGGAAAATTGTCTAAGATAGCTTTTCTCCTTTTAGAATAATGTTTACGTGCCAGACAATTGAATTGCGAAGGTCAATTTGAATTACGAAAGATACAATTACAGCTGGTATTCAATTAGCAAGGGAAATTTATCGTCTTTCGGCTGAACAAATCGGAAGAACGTAAGGTCTATAGACATTGATGCCGACATGAGGGCAAATACAGCATTATGTGTCACTCATAGCATTTATTTAAGACTATTAGTAGAAGCAGATTATATTCAACAGCTTTTTAAAAATACTTTTTAACGAAAGTGGACTTTACCTTCATAAATTAAATAAAATATCTTCAAAAATGCCACTAATTTAAAAGGCAAACATAAATTATTATTTGTTAGAAAACAATACATCTTTTTTATAATTGCCTTTGCGTCGATTAATTTGTTTTGTTCATTTATACGAATAATACTCCCAATTGTAATTATATACAATACTATTATTGCTATTGACAAAAATGTATAATTTAGTTGAACTCAACCTGTTTCCTTCTCTATCTAGGGTACTTAATAGACACATAACTTTAGCAAATAATTTTAACTAGCTTTGAAAAGATTTATTTTCTACTAAGAAAAAAAAACACCAAAAAACAATTTCATTTTTGAAATTCAAAGATGACTAAAAACTTACACCTAAATAAAGTATGGTAAAGTTGTTAAAAGAAATAATTATTGCTTCAAACGGACATGTAAATTGTGGAATTGTTTTTTATATTTCCTAATTCTTGGGGTATATCCACTGAATTAAATAACTAACAGGAATTTATTTGCCAATAATAAAAAAGGATTGAAAGCGGTTATTATTTTCATCTATAGTTCGGACAACAATGTATGACAAAATCGTTGTCAATGTTTCAAACAATGTTCACAATCTGAAACGGCGGGAAGATAAACATAAATAATGTTTTCAAGGTATTAGAATCTTCATTTTTTTAAACATGTAAACTGTGATGTTTTTACTTATGTTGAAAAATGGTGGAATTTATTTTGTATGTTTCTATGCCTTTCAAATTTTAATACATAATTCATTTGAATTCTCTGATTTGCAACTCACATAATAGAGGGATGATGCAGCGTTGTTCGTGCAATATAATACGCAGGGGGAAATGGACTTCTTTAATAACTAAGTCTGAGTCTGCAGATGCGATTCTTGCTTATTAATAAAATAGAACATAATTCAATAACACTGTGCTACTTAAGTTAACATGATATAACTCGAAATAATTTTCTTAATATCCTTACAACAACAACAAAAACAAAAGCAGACAAAATGATTTAAATCATTTTCTAGTAATGTACAAAGAAATATGTAAGGAACTTCAGTTAACCTCCAAAAGGTCAAATAGGTCTGTTCGTGTAAACGTCGATCAAGTTATGATAATAGTCAGAGAAATTCCTGATTTGCGTGCAAACATACAAGCATGTTGATAGGTCGTAACTCTCCTGAGTGAGTCCAATAACACGCTAATAGTGCTGCGACAAACTGGACGCTGAAAGAATACAAATACTTTGCCAGAATACCAGAGATGACTTGTTTAATAGATTCTTCTATAACGATGACAGAACTTCACCTCTCTTTTTCTTTCAACACCACCGAATTGACCCTTTATATTGGTAAATACGCAACAAATGTATCTTTTATCGTGATGATTTTTATTGTTTTTTGACGTTTTTTTTTTCAAATATAAAGGCAAAATGTGACGACAATTCATGCATGTTGCTGCCTATATTTCTGCTTGTTATCAAAGACCAGCCGAACTGTCATCTGATATAAATTATTACTATGTAATAATTATACAACCATACATAGTTTATACAGACAAATAATTATTTTAAACAGCTTTGTTTATCTTTAACATAACTCAATATCCAAGTAAATAATTTGACTTCTTTTGTTAAATATTTATAGCAGTGTACTATGTATATTTCTACACAATGTCGCTGATAGTGTAGAGATACACATACAATACATCAATTCGGTGATTAAAGCTGTATTTCACAAAGTTAATCGATCAATTACCAGGCTTGCATAATGAGAACCTTTTCATTATTTTATGACATATGGTCCCTATAGATTTGTTGTCAAATTTGACATTTCGTTGGTATTGATGTGAAAAGAGATATAAACAATGAACTAGAAAATAATTGAAAATTGATAATTGAATATGTCTTAGTCCATGTTTGCTGCTACAATTATAAAAATGTATCCTGTTAGGTTTCGTGTAAGCTTGTTTGTTACAAGAAGAACAGAAATTGTATGAAGCTTTTATTTGTTATATAAAACAATATGCTGACTACATGGGAGTTAAATCATTTTTTTATTTCTTGTTAAATATCGTTCATATTCTTACCTCTATGGAATGATTTACTTTTAAATTACTACTTTACGCATACTAGTATAAAATACACTTGGTTCTTACAGTTTTGTTGAATAGTAAATAAATTTTGACTGTACATTGTGATATAGCGTCAACTTTGCCATAAAATGATTACATAGTTATCATCTTAGACAGAAAGTTGTATGTATGTTAAGACGAAATAATTATACTTACGAGTGCATACAGTCATGTTTTTGATTTTCAAAGTTCTTTTTCAAAATGCTATCAGATTTAATAGAAATTTTATTTTTCTGTCACAATGTAAAACTGAAGTAAGTACAAATGAAATAGATTAAATTTAGATATGGAATTCTAGATTGACACAAAATAATGGTATGTAAGATTAAATTTTCAGTTTACATTGTCCTTGTCATTACATTTCAATATCGTTTTAAGTTATATTTTCTTACTTTTGTGATAGTTATTTCATGTCTTTTCTCATGAACAGTATATATTTATTTTTATATATTACAAGTCAACAGCAGTGCTTGTGACGTATTATTAACATTTGCCAAGTCTTTATACATATTATTTATACGAGAATAGAATTATCTGGAATTTTTCATCTACAAGATGTGTATGCATTACAATCTCGCTGGTTTCTGAAATATAATTATGACTTGTTAATGTGAATTTGCAATAATAAAGACTGTGATTATTGTATATATATATTTCATTACAGTGCATTATTTCTGTAACATATACTTTCTTTGATCTATAGAAGTAATTTGACCAATACACAACTCATGCGCATGCTGTATTGTGTCTTTGTATGCAATATCGCTATATTTCCGATACAAATTTCAATATCATTATCTTTTTTAATAGTTTCTCCTTTCAGTTCGTACAACTGTGAATTGGTAAATAAGAAAATAAGCGTTTTTATTTACAAATGTGTTTTTTTTTAATTGTACGATTCCTTCTGATAAACAAAAAATTAATATCCGATATTCAAATCAAGGTATTACTGGCTATGTAGTGTTGAAATATCAAAATAAATTAATTTAATATTTTCTAATATGACAAGTGTCAATTTCTTGACTATATTGCTTTTGGTGATTTTCTATTTATTACCAGTTTTTATATAGAATTTATATTTTATAAGAAGAAGAAGAAGAAGAAGAAAAGTTTACTTCCAACTTGTACAAATAGAGTACCTCGTTGTTTCAAATACATATAAAATATTATGAAATTAACAATGTCACAATGATTAGGAGCTAATATGCAACATATGTCAGCTAATTCAACATAGAAAATAACAAAGTGTGCAAATGTATAGAATGCATAATACGCTGTACAAATAATTTAAACAATCATTAATGTACTTTAACAAATATATGAATTTATCAACACTCCTAACAAAGATCCAAAGTATATTTGACTTTATTACTTAAATTAACTAAAAATACTAAATAGCTTAATTTATTGTAGTTCTTTATATCATTATTGATTAACCTGTACTATTTAAGACACATGCTTGGAGAATGGAAAAAAAATTCTTATAGCAATGTATTTATAAGTCCGATACGAGTTCGACCAGCAAGGTAAATGTATTTAGAAAGGTTTTTTAAAGTGACGTTATTTTTCGAATTAAGTAGCTGTGTAAATTTGTACATGCTAGGACGCCTATAAAAATAAGGTTTGATGTACTGTAGACGCAAAGTTCGATAAGCGTTACATTTAAGAATAAAATGGTACTCATCCTCAATGTCGGATGTTCCACATATAAGGCAAGTTCGTTGTGTTCTTTCAATACGATTTCTACCATGTCTGCCGGTTTCTATACGTAACGTGTGAGCTGACACACGAATTCGTGTCTGTATTTTTTAACAAAAGAAAGTCGATAACGCTACATGCATTACGAATTAAAAAATGTGTACACGTCTGTGTTTACATATCGCCCGTTAGCAATTCGTAAACCTGTCGCTTTACACAGGTCTAATAATTGTAATCCACGGCTATTACATATGTTATCACATGAGGTTCTGGGGAGGGTCTCGTCAGGTATATAACTAATATCATCGGTGAAATTTACCGTCGAGTCACACATTATATAATCGGGCCTAACTCCTACTCTACAATACCAATCCCAAGACAAAAAAACGCGTCCGAACTGGCCAAATTGATAAAAATCTTGAATAAGTAATTCAAACAGATGTACATCTATAACCCGAGAGGCAGGAGACTCGTCTGACCATGAATATAGACCGCATAAATATATATCTGTATCAAAATTGAACAAAGCAGCATTTAACTTTAACCAAATAATCGTATCGAAATGGTTTTTACGACAGATACGCCTTCATTTCAAGTATTTTTTACATAGATAGTAATTCCACCACTATTTTGCCTAGCTTTCTTATGTTTAAATTTACGAAAAAAATTGTATGTAGTATAATTATCAATGTCAATAATAGAGTCACTATTTGTCCATGATTCACTCAAAATGATCAAATCATTTTTACATAAAAGAGAAACAAAATCAGAGTCTGTTAATTTACTGTCTGTTAGGCCATTACAATTCCACACCAGAACACTTATTCCACCCTCAGACAGTTCCTAGTCGCATTTAAAAGGTTTACCTTCAATGTACAAGGTATCATATACCAACCAAGCTTTTTTGTTTGCCTTAATTGCGTCATGGAGTCTAGGCACTAACTTCCGGTGACGAGCTGCTATTTCTGGCAGAAATTGTTCATACAAATAGTAGTCTGACCCTTTTAATAAATGTTTTTGTCGACGACATTTTACTTCCAAATTTTCTTTCGTCTCCTCCTTGAAACCACTAAGCACAATGTTATTTCTCATACTTTGGGATTCTAAATAAGTTGCTTAATCTTTCATGCTCGAATTTTCTTTTTCCAGCTCCTCTACTTTGGACTGATATTCGGCGGATATAAATTCTACGTTCCGCTATACTTGTTAATGTATTATCTAATGTTTTATGTTGATCGTGCACTTGTACTCTAAGTAACTTTAGATCTTTCTCGAATGACATAACATTCTTCTCTAAGGAATCTAGTTTAATTAAGCGACTTTTAACACCGTCCAGTTTAACCTCAAGATATTTCAGAAAGTGCATAATGTCACTATTTGACGGTGGGTTAGATTGTGAGACAATTTCTGCCGGACACAAACATTTTTCTACGGGTTTCCGTCCGTGGGTAGTTACATGATTAGCATGGAGAGCAATTATCCATGTTGACTGAATTGATATCTTCAAAAACACTACTACAAGAATCAAACAGTATATTATTGGTTTCATTCAAAACTTCGCTCACCGATTTATTATGTGTGTCCAAATCTGCCTCCCCTAACGGGCCTCCGACCCTGTACGCCTAACTAAGATTCACAAACTCTTCTTCATTACTGCTTCTTTGTTTACGCTTTTTATGTTTTTTTTTCTCCAGATTTTGCACTCATTATATGTTTAAATCCACGACTTCATAGAAAGAGATCCAAAAACAAATCCACAAATATTAATTTTATACAAAAAATTTACCAACTACATTATACGTGTTACACTACCCGATCACGTGACATCCATTTATATTTTATAGAATTTATATTTTAATACAGAATTTTCCGTGTTTTTTTTTCTATGAAAAAACAAAACAAAACAAAAAACGAGACAAAAAACACACACACAAAATTAACGTTATCGATGCTCTTTTTTATCTCGATTATCTCCTACTTAAGTATTTCGTACATTTTAAAAGAAAAAAATTATATTCCTTTGACGCCAAAACACAACAACGAAATTATAATGCATATTTATTATTTATAATGCCCATATAATCTAAACAAAGGGATAACATGAAATAATATATGATCGCATTCGTACAGGATAAAAGGATGACACCAAAATGGTAATTAAGAGTTTCGTGAATACTTTAATGTAAGTCTTTGAAGTATCTTGTATTGCACTGCTGATTCTTACTAAATCAAACCTGGTCATTATTTTTCAAATACGCGACCAGAAACTTGGCAACTGGACGAAACAAGGTTTTCAGCTTGACGCCTTGTTATCAAGTGCAATGGTACATATTACGAGCATTTTTCAATGATAATACTTTTGGTGGAATTATTGCCTTATGATTTTTATAATTTATAGATTTTTTTAATAAAAAGCTATAATAATATACCAGCAAACATTTTTTTTAATTTTATAGTGACAGTGACCTTGAACTTGAATGCAAAAAGGCAATCCAAAGCAATCCACTATGGCCATGCATTAAACTAGATGGTTTCCTTTCCAATAACTAAATAAAGTTTTATTAAATGTAGTAGTTGTGATTAAACGAATATTATACTATATGTATATTACATATGCATGTTTATTACATATATGGAAAAAACAAAGGTCTCATAATTAGGTCAAAACTTATTGAAACAGTAAAAGTAAAGAAAATGTGGAATTTTAAACACATTTGTTTAAATTGGTAATATACCTGTAAATATTTTGTTTTTTATAGATTATATAAGCTGGATGTTTTAGTGAATAATGATTGATTAAAAGATAAATGAAAACAAAACCGGTCAACACTTACTTGTTAGAATATATTTAATGTATTGAATGCATGTGTTTATGTGTGTGTGTTTTTTTGTTTTTTTTTTCGTTTTCTTTTCGCTTTTTTAGAAACTCTTTCCGTAATCACTATCTCAAAGATTATGTAAAATGGTAACAATTATATGCATTTTTGTGTTAAATATACATAACATTTTCTCTATAAACTTGCTTCTTTACATGTACAAGAAAGTTAGCAATTTGCACTCTAGTTTTCCTAATCGAAACGACCTTATTAATAAATTATAGACATAAAATTGTGAAAGAAAACCCTATAGCTCTATAGCATAAATACACGTAAGTGATAAATGCACAAATTACAACGTTTAAACTTATCAAGAAAAATAATAGAACTTTTAAACATGTTTTAAAAAAATAAAGAAAAATAAAGATATGGAAACGTAAGTTAATTGTTGAAATTGTTGGGTAATAGAAGATATGGAAACGTAAGTTAATTGTTGAAATTGTTGGGTAATAGTTATAAGTTAGTAATTGTATGCATAAATTTCATTTTCCATGAAAAATGTGACGATATTTCATCAAATTATTGAAATTGGTGGTTGTTTTCTAAAATAATCCATTATCAAAGCAAATAATAAGGCATTCCATCTGCTTCTCAACTTTTAAAAGAAATGCTGGATGAAAGGTAATCCTTCACTATATTTGTCTTTAGAATGATTTAAGCCGTACAGAAAAAGACCTTTCACTTTTTTGAAAACGGGATAATTTCATTTGTAAAGCTGACAATAAATTTGAGTTTTTCTTTCCTCATTGAACCAAAAATTTATTAAATTTTTCTTAAATTTAAAATTGAAAGCGGCTTCAATTGTCTCACTTTTTTTCTACTTCCTTTTGCTAGCCCTTTTAATTTAGTTTAATTTTATTTTTAAAGTGTCAAAACCTTTTATCTAAACCCAAAAATTTTTCTATCCCTTTTGAAAAAAAAGTTTAGCCAAGAAATTTGATGCCCAAGCCCAATAAAGTAATTATAAAAAATTTTCTCAAAAGGTGTGTTGTTTCCTCAAGAGTTTTTTTCCAGTATGAAAAAAATAGTTTTTAAACCAGTTTAAAATGTTCCCTTGGGAAACCCTTTTATCGTTTACTAAAAAAAAAAGGAAACCCCACCCAAATTTTTGAAAAATAAAAAAAATCAAGAAATAAAACAAAAACTTCAACACCAAAAAACATTATATCAACTTTATAAAGCTATATTTTGCAATGTGTACACTAACCATGCATTTCGATTTATTACCAAGACATTGTTCCAATTTGGTTTGAAGAGTTTCCTTTTGAATAATTCCATAACTGAATTCATACTAGAAATCTCTCCTGAAACAAGTAATAAAAAACTATTGCACAATCACACAACGTTTCGAGGGGTTGACTCTCTCTTTTCCAAGGAGCTTGTTATTCAGTTGAAAAGTCTAATCTTGAAAAAAGTTAAATATGTAAATTATATGTATCATAAGATAAACAACACATTTCTTAAAACGTCGGAGATTGGTTAACTTTAAGGAAAAGACAGGATAGTTGATGAATTATATGGACAGAAGGCGTTCGGTGGATTTCAATAATGTCATTAAAGTCTGTCATAATTCAGTTTCATACATGTATACGCTTTTTAGAGTAACCAAGAGATATTAAATAATACCCAAAAAAATCGCCTTCAGGCGTGATCAATCGTGTGAGGCGTTTGATTGGTTGTAAATGCTAGAAATGAGGAACTGTGCAATAATGCTTGTTTCGAAAACATTATCCTTATACAGGCAGTGGCAGTAATGATTTTAACTGAGAATTATAGACGCGTGTGTCCTTCAGTATGTAAAAAGTAAAAATATTGAAAATGCTCTTCCCTATAAAAAAAAGCTAAATGCCAACTGTCAATCAGTGTATAAAGAATAAAGTCATTTTTTTGAAATCCCAGTAGAAATAAAATGCCATTATAAGCTTGTATTATCAAATCAGTGCGCAAATTTGTTTTTACAATATAAATTTCCCAGACGATTTTGTTGTATGTTGTGGCTTGTTATCACATGGACACGATGTACGTGACTGACGTTAATCACTTTTTATTCGTTATGTGCCGTAGTAAATGTTTATTGCATGCAATTCTAAATGTTTTTTTTGTGTTTTTGCTATTATAGTGGAGCCTATATAGTTACAACATAAATTGTTTTTGCCAATTTAAAAGACAATTTTTGCTATTTTATTCGAAGATAAACATATAGGCAGTTCTAATCAATTGTGATTTTGAGATGAACGAATTGTATGGAAACGAAAATATATTAAGTCATTTAAATAACTAAGTTAAATAATTATGTTAACATGTAAAAAATAGTCCATATAGTTAAATAATTTTAACTTGTAAGCATTTTTTTAAATACTTCATGAACCTCAGGAAAATTTAATGCACTTGACCGATTGTGATTTCTACTTAAATTGTTTGTTTTTTTCTTATTTATATTCTTGGTCCGTGTGAAACTGAAAGATTATTTTTTGAAACATAAAAATGCTAATCAATAGGAAATACTCAAGATTGTTACTCGTACATATGGATGGTCATAAAATATAAAACTATCTGATTTTTTCGGAGGTATAAAATAAG
>NW_026853816.1:0-13802 GCF_026571515.1 Ruditapes philippinarum
AAAAAACTACGGCAAAGACGCCCAAACGAGTAGGATGGAGGGTAAAATTAAATTTAAATTATTTAAATTGTTTATGTTTTATATATAAAATATGAAGTTAGCAAATGGTTAACCCCTTTTAAATCATTAAGGTGAAGTTAAAAATGAATTTAGAGATTTTAAAAGATCAATGCTCTGTGTTGTTTTGGGGCGTGGGGGGTTATAGTCATCCCCGGTTTTCCAGGGTTTAAAGCCCAAAACTAACCTTTAAAATTTGCTGAAAAAATTTTCCCTGAATTGTGTTACACCTTTTTTTCCCCAATAAATGGGCCCATTTAAATTTTTTAAAGTTTTGAAAAAAATTAAATTTTCATGTAACTTATTTTTTTTCGTGTGCGTGTTTTTTATCCGTATGTATTGACAAAAAAAAAAAATCCCCTAGATTGATGGTGGTTTTAAAATATAAAAAAAACGTGTTAAAGAAAAACTTTCGTTTTGTCGCTTTTACTTTTCCCTTAAATTTTAAACTTCTTTTTTTTAAAAACTTAATTGTAATTTGGTTGTAAAATTGTTTAAAAACATTCATCTGTTTAAAATTTTTGATTAAATTAATACAAGTTTATATAAAAATTGGGATTTTTAACCCCACTTTTTTTAAAATGTCCCCAATTTTTCATTTTTTAAAACCCCTTCTTTTAAAAATTTTTAAATAATGGGGGATTTTTTTTAAAAAGGGGAAAAAAAATTTCAGGATGTGATTTTTAATGCTTTTAATGACATAAACAAAAAATGGAAAAAAATTTAAACATTATACTAGAGTAAAAATTTTAAATCATTATTTTCTCAAAAAATAATTTTTGTTTTTTGAAAAGTAATAAAACCTTCCGGTACAGGGGGTTTTTAAATTTAAAAACTATTTCTTTCCTTATATCCGGGGATTTTCCCTGATACAAAGTGCCTAATATAAAAAAAATACGAGTGTTTGGGTACAAAATTGATGAAAAGATGACGGGAAAAGGGGGCGCTCAATGAATATTTTTGGGCACTTACAAAAGCAAAACCCTCGGAAATTTTAAAACCTTCGAAAATAAATATTCTTTTAACCTTTTTAAAATCCCCAAAAAAAATTTAAAAATTTAATAGATTTTAATTGGTTTCAAAAACTATGACGTCATTGCAATCCAAAATTAAAAAGAAAATTGGAATCTACCAGAAAACTCCCCGGAAGTTAAAAAAATTCCCGCGCGTTATAAACAAAATGGGTTTGTTATTTTACTTTCTATGTTTTTTTTTAAATTAAAATTTTTTTTTTTTTAAATTAAATTTTTGATTTGAAATAAATATATATATTTTTGATATTTTATACTTTTAAACCAAAAATATAGCCATAAACTAATTTACCAATTTAAAAAAAATTTTTTGAAAACCCTTCTTTTATGATCAAAAACAAAATTTTAAATGTGAATTTTTTAAGTCGATAAAATGATTTTACTTAAAGAGATTGACAGAATTATGTAGGGTTTTCCTTAAAAAAGCTTTTTAAATTGTAAATAAATTTTTAAAAAGGTCATAAAAGGCACAACATTTCTACATAAATTTTCTTTCATAAAAGAAATCCCAAAATTAAATAATTTTTGTTTTCACAAGTGAATTTTCTGTAAATAAAAAAAATTGCAAAATTTTTTTAATGAAATATTGTCATGTTTTGAGGTAAAGTGTAACGTAAATGTATTGAAATTTTTTCATTCATTTCAAATTTAAAAAAATTAAAATTTGAAAATTTGGGAAAAAAAGGTTATGTTAGGTAACGAAAGGGTTTAATTCATTTTAAAGGGTCAAAAGGGAAAAGAGAGCTGGGAAAAACAAAAAGGGTTTTTGCCCAAAGATTGAAAAAAAAGAATGCAGAGGAATAATTTTGGGGAAAGAAAGAGAAAAAATGAGACGAAAATATAAAAACCCTCACTGAATTTCTGAGAATGTTGGAAAAATTTAGAAATGAAAAAAAACCTTTGTGAAAGCCCTTTGACGATTTATTCAACGTAAAAAAGAAGAAAAACAGGGAAAAAGGGACTGTTTTATCTTGAAACAAAATGGGTTAATTTAGAAATGCAGAAACAATTCCCTCTGATAAGGGGGGCCTTAGAGTGCGCATGAAATTTTTCCCCCCAAATAAAAAAAAAGGTGCTTTGAAAATGGAAAAAAAAATGTCACAAGCAAAAGCTCAATAAAAACTTGAAGAAAAAAAAATTGCAATTCAAAAAAAGCTTAAAAACAGCACAAAAAACAATACAAAGACCCCGAAGAAAAGTAGTGGGAAACAAAACCCCCCAGAAAAATAAATCCGTTGTTGAGGATTTCCTTAGGAGAGGAAAACAATTTTAAAAAGCAGCCAGGTAAACAGGAAAACAAAAAAATTAAAAAAGGTGAAAAAAATTTAGACTTATATTTATAGACTAAAAAAAAAACTTGTATGCAAAATTTTTAAGGGGAAAATCCAAATCAAAAAATTTTCTTTTTGTCGTTTTTTAGGGGCTGACCAAAATATGTTTAACCCCTGTTTTTTAAATCGGGGAGTTGTCTCTGAAATAAACACCAAAAAGCTTCCCTGAGCTTAAAGCTTTCAGAAGAAAAAAAATTGAAATTTAACCCGTTTTTCCTAAAAAGGGAATTCAGGGACTACCAAATGGATGAAAAAGGGCAAAATGATTTTAAAAAGAATCAGTAATTTTTTTGCAAAGGGAAAAAAATGAAAAGGGGGAAAAAAAAAGGGGGAAAAAAAAAGTTGTGACAAAAATAAAAGAATCAAACCCAAATTGAAATGTTTTTTTAAAACCCATAAGAAACCCAAAAGGGGTATTTTAGTAAACATGTTAACAGAGTTAGGATTTTAATATGAGCCCAAATACGAGCAAATTTAAAAAAACACTTTCCCCAAAAACGAGAATGATTTTCAAAATCGAATTTTGCCCGAAAAATTTTACTTGTAAAAAAATGGGAAAAGGTAAAAAGCTCCCTATTCAACCCCAAAATAAAGGTTTCCCCAATCCCATTTTAGCATACTAAAGCCCAAAAGTGGGCCCAGAACCCGGGAAACTTTATTTTAGTTTTCAGATGAAATAATCAAAAGCCCCGAAAGTTTTGAAATTTATTATGAAATGTGCGCTCCTGAAAAAATACGCACAATTTTTTTGGAAATCCATTATTGGGGCATTCTCCAACAAGTCAATATAAAATAAACACTTTTTGATTTTGGTTGCAATCACCAAGAAAAAATAAAAATTAAAAACCCCTGGAAATTTTTTTCGAAGGGCCC
The DNA here is from genome assembly GCF_026571515.1 of Ruditapes philippinarum. Taxonomy (NCBI): domain Eukaryota; kingdom Metazoa; phylum Mollusca; class Bivalvia; order Venerida; family Veneridae; genus Ruditapes; species Ruditapes philippinarum. The sequence continues at coordinate 3,293 of NW_026853816.1, forward strand.
GGCCCCGGGAAGGGCCCTGCGACGGGGTTTGGGGGCACCTTTTTAAACCCGGTTGGTGACGAAGCTATGAAAGGGGTTTGGAAAAATAGTAATAAGACGCTAAAACTTTTTGACGGACCCCACAGTCCCGCATGAAAAAAGAAAAAATTTCGATAAAGTGTCTGGAGCGTTGGTTTTTGAAACGAGGGGAAAAGAAAAAGAAAAAATAAGTTCAGTGAAAGGAAAATGAAAAATCCCTTCAGTATTGGGCGTTTGGGGAATAAAAAACAAACGAAAAGTTAGTGTTAATTGCAACATGTGTCTCAGGTACCCTTTTGTGACAAGTGGGGGGAAAGGGCAAAAAATCTGAATACAAAAACGGAAATAACCAAAAAGGAAAATTTTTTCAAATTAAAGGCTTAACGAAATGAAGATCCCAAAGTAAAAATATAATTTTAGATTGGGAAAAATATTGCGGCTATTTACGAAAAGAAAAGGAAACCAAAAAAATGAAAAATTTAAATGATGAAGAAAAAGTTTGAAGTAAAATTTTTTAGAGAACAAAAAACAGCTTTTTCAGTGGCCCGAAAAAAATAGTTTTTGGGTTAAGAAAAGGGAATATTGTGAAAAATTTTAACTCTTGAGGGAAATGGAAAATTTTATGAGAAAAGTTAAAAATTCAACAAAAGTAAAGAAAATATATTAAATGTTATGGTAAGGTGATGCTGAGTGATGATTAAAATTTTCCCGGTGATGTTGAGTGATGATTTAAATTTAAAAAAGTGAATATATCCCTCTTTTATGTAAAAAAACATTTTGATTCCAAAACAAAAAAAGTTGTTTTAAATAAGAAATGTTATTAAAAATTTAAAAACTTTTAAAAATAATAAAAAGAAACAATAAAATTTAATATTTCAAAAAGAGTAGTTTTTAAATTTATCAAATTTCTACATAAAATAAAGGGAAAGTTTGTTATTATAAGCAGTTTATTTTTTCTTTATTAATTTCGTTACCAAATGCAACCTTTTTGTGACCCCTATTTTAAATTAAACAAATTTTTAAACAATTTTAAAAAAACAAATGGTTAAAAAATATTTTTATCTACTTTTTTTATAGAGTATTAAGTTTAAATGCTTTTACAGAAATTTGGTTTAACATTCATTCATATTGTTAAGGGGGTATTGGTTTTTAAATTTAAATTTAAAAATTTAAAAGAAAAGGGCAAATTAAATGATATTTTCAAGCGATAATTTTTTTCAATAATTTACTATTTTATTTACAAGTGTTAGTTTTTAAAACCCGAAAGTTTGAAACAAATAAAAAATTGTTGTTTTTCATACTTTTTGAATTATGTTGTTCTTCTTTTCCCGTAACTAAACTTTTTGTTTTTAATTTCACTCCCCCTGCTTTAAAAAAAATTATGCCTGTATATTTTGATTAGAAATATACATATGCACACTTTTCATCTTCAACTCTGAAGAGTGTTCAAATATTAAAGTAAAATTTATGTTTTGATTTAAAATTTTATTTGTTTTGAAAATTTAATATTTGGGATGATGTTGAAAATATGTGTAATGTTTTAAATTTTGTAAAATATATTGCAAAACCCCTTACAATGAATAAGTAATGGGAAAAAAAAATAAAATTTTTTTTAAATTTGGTTTTAAAATGCTTTATCGCCTCATTAGTGCATTAAAAAAACCTTCTTAAATCAACAATAAATCAATGCCCTCGCTTCTTTGAAAATAACTAATTTCAAAAACGAAGGTTTTTATCGGAATATTTTACGACTTTACATGCCTGTATTCTGGTCAGGATTATCTTGAAAACTAAAAAATTTGGTATGCCATTCAAAAATTGGTTTTAGTTCTTGATATATTTAACTGCATAAATTAAAGGGAAGGAGAAAACGGAAACATTGAATCGAAGGTTTACTTTTTGAGCTTGTTACACACGGCCTATTGGACTTATTTATTGAAAAAAGTTGACGGTTCAAAAAGATAATTGTTATTAATTAATCAAGGGAAATAATACATATTTTTGCAAAGGTTTTATTACATTTTATAAAGTTATTTTCCATTATTAAAGAATCTCATTCTCAAAAAAACCTTTAAAGGTACCAGTAATTATTTTAACTTATGATCAGAAACAAGATATTATTTCAGCATTTATCTAGGTCAAATTCAGTTCAATAAAAGTTTGATGGTATTTTTTGTTATTTACAACCTGACCCTTAATAAAGGATGTATTCTAAAAGGGCTAAAATCTGTCACTTAATAAAAGAGAAAGTTTGCTCTTTTAAAAGGGGTCAATTTTTTTTTTGGTAAATTTTATTTCCAAAAGAAATTTTTTTGTTTTTTTTCGGAAAAGGTTTTCATAATTGGGAAAAATTTCACGTAAAATAACAAGAATAAAAATCAAAGTCAAAATAGAGGGGAAAAAAAGAAACCCCCAAAGAAAGCCCAACGCGGCAAAAATTTAAAATTTTTGCCGGCTCGGTTTGGGTTTAGCCTGTTCATGGACGGTACGTCAAATGCAAACACCCTCCAGCCCCCTACCCCCGGGTTAAACAGAAAATTTACATTTTAAAATTTAACTTGGGTTAAAAATTTTGAATTTTTTTAAAAATCTGCAAAAGGGGTTCATAAAGACGGTTATCAAAGGAACCTTTAATTGTGACAAAGTTAGGGCCATTCCCTGAAAACGGCATTATGGTTTCCCCAAGTTCACAAAGGGCGCTGCCCCCGGGCACACCCCAAGTTGGGGACCCCAGAAAGGGACCCAAAAAAAAAACCTGGATTTTGGGCAAAAAGGGCGAAAGGGGTGGGGGCATGGGAATGTGAAATAATACAAGAGGGCCATGATGGCGCTCACCTGTATAAAGGCACCCGGAGCGGGGCCAGTTTAAACCCCAGGGCTTTTATTTGAACAAACTTAATCAATGATGTTATATTTTCGATCCTTGAAGATCGTTCAGCACGACATTATTGTTGTGCTTGTGGTATTTTTAGTTTCAACTTTTAGGCACTTTCTAGTTGGGTGGTACCAATATTCCTACTTGAATAATGTTGAATCACCCTTAGGATATGTTGCCTGCTTTTTAAATTTGTCTTTTGACGTCCTATCTGTGATACGCAGGCTTCGTAACCTCAGATCCCCTTTCAAAATTCTATTTTATTTAGTTCTGCCCATTGTTTTCTCGTTTAGGGCACACGCATTTTTTTTACTTGGGGACCATATGCCGCTTTTCATGGAATGGCACTACCGTGTCACATTGAAGGTTCCATGATAACCGCCATATGAACACATCTGGCGGATGTTTCAAAAATTCTAAATTTTACCAGTTCATGTTAAATGTTGAATTCTGCTTAAGCCGGTGCTAGGGGGTCGTGGACGGTAAATTTGCACTTTCAGTACGTCCATGAACAGTCTCAATCAAACCGAGCCTGCAACATTTTCAATTTTGCCGCGTTGGGCTTTCTTTAGGGATTCTGTATTTATCTATTTTATGATCACATCCGTGTTATTTGTGCCGTGTGGCGGCTGTAAAAAGTCTCCCCGTACATTTAATCAATGATGTTATATTTTCGATCCTTGAAGATCGTTCAGCACGACATTATTGTTGTGCTTGTGGTATTTTTAGTTTCAACTTTAAGGCACTTTCTAGTTGGGTGGTACCAATATTCCTACTTGAATAATGTTGAATCACCCTTAGGATATGTTGCCTGCTTTTTAAATTTGTCTTTTGAAACGTCCTATCTGTGATACGCAGGCTTCGTAACCTCAGATCCCCTTTCAAAAATTCTATTTTATTTAGTTCCTGCCCATTGTTTTCTCGTTAGGGCACACCATTTTTTTACTTGGGGACCATATGCCCGCTTTTCATGGAATGGCAAACTACCGTGTCACATTGAAGGTTCCATGATAACCGCCATATGAACACATCTGCGGATGTTTCAAAATTCTAAATTTTACCAGTTCATGTTAAATGTTGAATTCTGCTTAAGCCGGTGCTAGGGGGCGTGGACGGTAACATGCACTTTCCAGTACCGTCCATGAACAGGCTCAATCAAACCGAGCCTGCAACATTTTCAATTTTGCCGTGTTGGGCTTTCTTTAGGGATTCTGTATTTATCTATTTTAGAAGACACCCATTAGAAGATGTTTCACAATGTTAAGTTTTTTCTACACGCATGTAATGAAAAACAATGATCTACTCTCCCCCGTCAAGGCCAATTTTTATCCAGGGGCTTTTATTTGAACAAACTTGGTAGACACCAATAAGAAGATGTTTCATGCTAAACATCTAAGCTCTAGCTCATTGGGTTTTTAAAAGAAGATTTTTTAAGTTTTTACTATACACATATAGTTAAAAACAATGACACCCCTGGGGCGGGGCCAGTTTGGCCCCAGGGCTTTTATTTGACACTTACTAGAAGATGTTTCATGCTTAATATCTTAACTCTAGCTATTTGGGTTTTTTCAAAGAAGATTTTTTAAGTGTTTGCTATACACATATGAGGAACATCAATGACCCCCGGGGCGGGGCAAATTTTGACACCAGGGCTTTTATTGGAACAAACTTTGTAGATACCCATTAGAACATGTTTCATGCTAAATATCTTAGCTCTAGCTCTTTGAGTTCTTTAGAAGAAGATTTTTTAAGTTTTTACTATATGCATATAGGGAAAATCAATGACCCCCTGGGGCGGGGCCAACTTTGACCAAAGGGCTTTTATTTGAACAAACTTGGTAGACACTCATTAGAAGATGTTTCATGCTTTATATCTAAACTCCAACTATTTGTTTTTTTTAAGTTTTTGCTATACACATATAAGGAAAATCAATGACCCCCGGGGCGGGGCCAATTTTGACCCCAGGGCTTTTATTTAAGCAAACTTTCAACATTTAACTTTTAACATTTGCTTTTAACTTTCAACATTTGCTTTTTAAATTTGTCTTTTGACGTCTTATCTTTGATACGCAGGCTTCATAACCTCAGATCCCCTTTCAAAATTCCATTTTATTTAGTTCCGCCCATTGTTTTCTCGTTTAGGGCACACGCATTTTTTTACTTGGGGACCATATGCCGCTTTTCATGGAATGGCACTAACGTGTCACATTGAAGGTTCCATGATAACCGCCATATGAACACATCTGCGGATGTTTCAAAATTCTAAATTTTACCAGTTCGTGGTAAATGTTGAATTCTGCTTAAGCCGGTGCTAGGGGGCGTGGACGGTAACTTGCACTTGACAGTACCGTCCATGAACAGGCTCAATCAAACCGAGCCTGCAACATTTTCAATTTTGCCGTGTTGGGCTTACTTTAGGGATTCTGTATTTATCTATTTTGTAGACACTCACTAGAAGATGTTTCATGCTTAATATCTAAACTCCAGCTATTTGGTTTTGTTTTAAGTTTTTGCTATACACATATAAGGAAAATCAATGACCCCGGGGCGGGGCCAATTTTGACACCAGGGCTTTTATTTGAACAAACTTGGTAGACACCCATTAGAACATGTCTTATGCTAAATATCTTAGCACTAGCTCTTTGAGTTACTTAAAAGATTTTTTTAAGATATGATAAACAAGATCAACAAGGAAATATGATAAGGCGGCGTTCAATGAACGCAACCCCCACATGACCCAGCAACGAGAACCAATGGCAAGGAGCCCAGGCGGACCCCAAACAAAAACAGGACAGGGCAAAGACAGAGCACGGAAAGGTTAATCATTAAATGATAAATAATTTCTTTAGGGATTTTACTATTTAAATTCAAAATTTTACTATTTCATGTTTAAATGTTGAATTCTGCTTAAGCCGGTGCTAGGGGGCGTGGACGGTAACTTGCACTTTCCAGTACCGTCCATGAACAGGCTCAATCAAACCGAGCCTGCTGTCCATGAACAGGCTCAATCAAACCGAGCCTGCAACATTTTCAATTTTGCCGTGTTGGGCTTTCTTTTGGGATTCTGTATTTATCTATTTTGTAACTGATTAGGAATTCAAAAAAAAAAAAAATAATAGAATAGATAAATACAGAATCCCTAAAGAAAGCCCAACACGGCAAAATTGAAAATGTTGCAGGCTCGGTTTGATTGAGCCTGTTCATGGACGGTACTGAAAAGTGCAAGTTACCGTTCACGCCCCCTAGCACCGGCTTAAGCAGAATTCAACATTTAAACGTGAAATAGTAAAATTTTGAATTTAGAAACATCCGCAGATGTGTTCATACGGCGGTTATCATGGAACATTCAATGTGACACTTCCGTGCCATTCCATGAAAAGCGGCGTATGGTCCCAAAGTAATAACAAGAGCGATCAGTAATCACATGTGTCGCCTCATGATGGCCAATTTCATGTTGGGACAAAATATGATAAACAAGATCGACAAGGAAAGGCGGCATTCAATGAACGCAGCCCCCACCCGATCCAAGCGGCAAGGAGCCCAGGAGGACCCCAAAGAAAAACAGGACACAGGGCTGGGAATCAAAACTGCGTCGTATCCTACAAAATGTAAACAAACGCCGCCATCTTGGAACGAAAAATGTATGTTTTAGTTTATAACTCTTTTTGTTGGAAATGACTGAAAACCAGATATATGTATTAACACGCTACACTATTTTCCGCTTCGTTCGGTATATGTTGCTTGCACAACTATTTTGTTAAACAAAAGTTATAGCGAACTTGCAACTCGAAGCGGAGCAAAATTTTTATGAAATTGTGTGGATACGACGCAGTTCATATTGCTTTATGTATCGTTTTTCCTTCAAATCAATTATATACTCATTTTCAGAGTTCACCATAAACTTTAAAACATAATTTTGCGTCATTTACTAAACTTTCATCAAAAAGAGATGTTTATTTTCCAAGAAAATAATGATTTTTACGAAATGATACGACGCAGTTGAAAATAAAATATGATACGACGCAGTTGTATTTTCATTGCAGGCTGCATATTGGTTAAACTATTTAAATTATGTGCTAGGTTTGCTAATACGTCCAACAACATTTCTTGTGCCGGCTCGCCACGGCGAGCCGGTATTACGATAGGATTTTACTGAGAAACAACCTAAAACTCCGAATCAATCCAAAAATTTAATCGAAGCTTAGCTTCCAGCTTTCTACAAAATTTATCTATCAGGGCTAGGATCCAAAATTATTTAGCCAATCAAATTTGATCTTATATAGCGTCAAAAAACCTTCAATGTTCACGGCCATTTTTAAAAAGCAGCAAGTATTGTTTTGAGCGCAAAGATATATTGATGATTAAAATGTTTGTTTTCATGGATTCTTTTCAGTAAATCATATTTACACTGACTTTTGATTTAGCGATTTCACCAGTCCTGTTTACTCTGTAGTAAGTTTTTCGTTTTGTTTAATTAAACATAAACGCCATCTGGTTCTGTGCATTTTTTTCTTTTTCCTTTTTTCCGGTCATTTTATCCTTTCCGGTATTTAGTGTATGTATTTACTGGCCGGGATCCGGGACGCCCGGGATCCGGGATCGTATACGATAATAAGGGAAAAAACTAATAAACTATATTTGTGTTGATTATTGTCGTAATGAAAGGCCATTAAAACGTTAAGTTTTTTTATTGTATGTAATGCAAGTTAAATTGATTTAACTTAGGATATAGATATATTTACAGCTATTTATTAACAAAAATCACAATACTTATAATTATATGCCTAATTAATTGGAAAAATCAAAGACTATATTCTTGAATTTGTCAAATCCCGGGATCCCTATATACGATCCCAGCTTTTCTGAAAACAATATTCTTGAACTGTCCAATTCCTTGGATCTCTTAATTTTTTAATATGATCCGGCGGCTTTTCTGAAAACTATATTCTTGAACTGGTCAATTTCCGGGATCCTATTTTTTTAATAGGATCCCGGCTTTTCTGGCTGAATTGATAGACAACTTGTGTTTACTTCAGGACTTGTATCTGTCACTTATTCCAATACTAAATAAAATATTACAACTTAACTTCGTATAAAGAGACATTTTTATGAATTCTACTTCTCTATTTTTTTTTTTCTGGTCAAGGTCAACAGGCCATTTAGTAAATGTGCATAGACAAGGGACTTCATTCTATCTGTTTACATCTTAATTCATATATATACTCATATTCCCTCTTTGTTAAACTGAGAGACTGAGAGAACTGGCTTCCTTAACTTTATATGTTCACTTTTATTTTGATGTTCGCTGAAGTCTTTTCAAGCTAACAGAACTGTCATTTTTACATTTAAACACGCCCCTGGAAAGAAATTACGAAGCGAGTCGCTACTAGCTTTTTTAAAAGCTAACCTTGTTTACAACTTAAGTCAAAAGCAGAGGTCACTCATTGGTTCCATACAAATGGAAATGTAATACAATTCTATTAAGGCTACATTTTTCGGTCGCATTTTAGTACCTATTACACAGTATATAAACGATTTGAACCCCAACCGGATCTTGTGAGAAGATTTTAGTATCAGCCATATTCTGCCACTTCACTTGTTTACGATATTGGTATTTATATTGATACTGATGAACGTTAGGTTAGTAAATCTTTATTTATATTATAAGAGAGAAACTTTATTAAACGTCTAAGTTGTGCAAAACATAAACGTTAGCACGAAGGCTATAAAATAATCGAAACTCACGAACAGCTTTCAGGTGATCAACACTGAACACGAACAAAAATCCGTCTTATTCCAATGTTGATTTAGTTAAACATTGAATTGTGATATCGAACTACTAAAGTAATCAATAACAAACGATAATTTAGTCATATGCATAACATATTGCTGTATCTTGAACATAAATTTAAGAGTTTCATCAAGGAGGTCATTTCCGTAAACTGAACGTTACTTGCTGGTGATTGTGAACCCTACTTGTGAGTTTACGAATTTTATCTGTACCCTGACTTGTGAGTATTTTTAAAGATTTATTGGAGAAAAAGTTTACGTTCATTACGATTTTGTATCAATTATTGCCAGAAAATATAAATGATTGTAATGGAATTTTAGTATATAAGGTGGGATCTAAGGTATTTACCGAGAATTGGTTTAACTGATAATATTGTTAATCATTTCTTTAATAAAATATATAATGCTATGTATATTTTTCTTTCGGATCACCATGGAAGAATACAACTGCATATACTGTTGAGTAAAGACTACGAATTTCAATGCCATCATTAGCCACATAATTATTCGCCATCCAGACTGCAACTAGAAAATAAGAATAAATAATGATCAGAATAAAATTTCCTACTTAAAAAATTTCAGCGCCACAACCAATAACGTAAACGAAAAAAAAGAAGTTTATAACACCAATAGCTGAAACACTGACAAAAAAAATTTCAAAATTTCCCGCCGAATATTCTTCGTTTAAAAAGATGCCAAAATTGTCGACGTCTATGAAAGATATTCAAGAATAAAAGTCGTACATGTCAATGAAAGTCAATGAATTTCTCAGAATATAAAACAGTGTTTAAAAAAGCAGAATGAAATCAACGGTAGGTGTAAAGCTTTCAACATGTTGAAATAAGTAATCTGCAAAAAAAATCTTGTAATGATATTTCGGGGTTTATTGATACGTGACATTATATAACGGTCACGTCAAAACTAACAACAATGCCGTTGAACTAAATATAAAAAAATTATATTACATATGTAATATTTTAGCTTTATATCTTTCCAAAGAAAAAAATGAATGGTAAGTGAAGATGAGGTTTGTTAGTTAATTATTCCTATCAAGAAATAATTGACTTTCTGGTTCGTATAACCAGCCACTTCATGCCGGTATTTTCGTAGACAGTGAAAACATGACGAAGCTCCTCCATTCATATGCAGTTTTAGTTACTTACATAGAACTAAAACATGTACCCTTCTCTTGTGACACAATAACTTCGTATTATGCACAATAAAATTTGGAACATACGACAAAAACACAATAAAAATCATCAAAAGTGACTCGCAAGTAATGGTTCAGTGAAAACACAAGTAGGGTACAGATCATTAAAATTGTTTTAGCAAGACGGGTACAGTTATCAGAAATGTCGCCTCTATTATTTACTATGTTTTATCAATATTCAAAGATATTTTCACAAGTGTCTGTCCGGTAACATGAGGTTAAGACAATAAAGTTAAGATTCAGATATGAGTTATAGTGAAATAAAACAATTTTAGGCATACACTTGCTTGTGTAATCGGCGTGTGTTGACATAAACAAAACATGAGGCGAAGAGCACAGCGGTTTATGCGCATATATTTTACGAAGAAGGTTATGGATGTATATTTAAGCAAAGATAAATTATTTCTTCAAATGATTCAAATGTAAACATACCGTAACATATTAAATTCAAGCCGATTTTTGATAGTTTAATGTGTCATTACGCCTGATTGTACGTTAAGATGCTGAGATCTTCTCACAAGATCCGGTTGGGGTTCAAATTGTTTATATACTGTGTATTATAAGCATCTACAAATTCCGAAAAGCTGTATCAAATGCAATATACATTGAAACACGTG
>NW_026853817.1:0-18741 GCF_026571515.1 Ruditapes philippinarum
TGACCTTGACCTTTCAAACAAAATAGATGTAACAGATATAACACACCAAGATGCTAGCACATTATAAGTTTCAATGTCATATTTTAAAATATTTACTATAAACAAAGTTTTGATAAAAAAAATATATTTGACCTTTTGACCCAACAATTTGAACATGACTCTGTATTTACATAAAAAATTTGAGATTCATAGGTCATATCAATTTAAATCAGTGGCCAGATTTAATTATTTTTAATATTACAGGTCCTAGTGACCTTGATCTTTGACCTGAAAATGGATGTGACAGGTAGAACTCAGCAAGGTGCATTCACATAACAAGTTTAAAGTTCCAAGGTCCATTCACTTTAATTTAATGGCCAATTTTATGCTCTGTTTTTACAGGTTCCTTTCAACCTTAAAATGGTCTCAAGGTGACAGCATTGTTAGTATTGATGTCAATGACTATACATGAAAACTTTTACAAAAAAGGTTATCCAACAACAAATGGGTCATGACAATAGCTCTGCTTTTTCTTTGAAAAGTAGAGCTAAAATTCATAATATTTCATACCAGTTTCAATCTTAGTAAGACTTACGCATCACCTTAACACTGAACATGACATACAGCTATAGATATAAATGGGGCTAATGATTTGCATGATGTGAAGAAAGAAGATATAACTTTTTTTGACTTATCTAAGTAAAGAAATTTAAATGACAGACTTCTTACCTCAATTGGAATTCCTGAACTAACATCCCCTACTATATATGTTAAATGTTTGTCTGTCTGTATGAAAGCTGAAAATAAAAAAAATAGAATACCATTATGTCTTGTATACTTATTCATGTAATTCCCACAAAACTTTGATTTTTATGTTTCAAATAGTTTCTTTTATTATATATACAAGTCATCTTAACTTCCACACATGAATTAAGACAATCTTAACAATCACATTTTGTTTTTTCTTTAATTAACTTTATTTACTAAAACTACTTGTGAGTTATTTCTGTTTTAATTGGATGGTGACAAAAGTGTTCAATTTAAACAAATTTATTAGGAATGAAAATAACATTTCAAAAAAAAAAACTGTAATGTACTGTTGATACTTGTATTTGAAGATGATTATGATAATTTTCATATATACACAATATGTGCTACATAATCTAGAAAAAACGCTACATAATTTGGGATACAGTTCAGTGATTTTTTCACTGTATTTTACAGCCAAATAAAGGCTGTTTCCCATAGCCCAAAATAGGTATATTTTCCCCTAAAAATGCTAATATTTTCCCTTAAAATGCCTTGTGGTCTTCCTTACCAGAACCATGACTTAACAGCATCTGACTTATATCATCTGGAAGACAGAAATATGTCCCTTTATATAGCCTCTGCTATGTACCATGCATGTTAAATTGAATTGATAGTAATTTTTTTCATAAAATGTGTGGGTAAATTCCATTTTCAGTTGTTGGAATTTGATTTCAGGTTTTCCCCCTTTTCTGATTGATCACGCTATATTTTCCCCTTTGGAAAGCCACAGGTTGTTTTGAAAATTGGAAAAAAAATCATCGCAGTAAACTGAGTAAAGTATTGTTCAATTTCTTCAATACCATTTGAATTTTATTTTTTTTACGCATTGATCTGCTATTTTTTTAATTTATTTTTCTCGATTTGATTTCTGGAAACAAGTGTGTTGTAAACAGTAGTTTTGCTATGATTAGCATAATATCCATTTAGATAAATCATCACATTAGAGATTAACAAAAATTGGCTGACAAAATAATCTGAAACACTCAAAATACTTTGATGATAGGTTAAACAGCACATATTCATTCATATCTATTTAACATAACAAAATATCTGCATTTACTTCTTAATTAATGTAAAGGAATGATCTGGTTTGTATGTCACGGTTCAGAACTGTCTACTATTTAGAGGGAAGATGTGTAAGTGGCCAGGTAGCTCGGTCAGTAAAGCCAAGGAACAGTATTCCAAGGTTCCCAGGTTTGAGTCCAGGTCAGACTGCACATTTTTCTCACCCTGTGACATTTATATTGGAAATTGTATGCTTGTTATTAAATCATATAAGCTTTCTGCATCATAGGTAGCACCAATTTTCATATTAAATCTTGCACAACTGATGTTTAAGTTACTGTTCCAGCATGAAAATTTTTAATGATCTTTATGACTTTAAAAAAGACAATAATCAAAATAATATGTTAACCTTTTAAAATATCTACATATAGATCTATATCACTTAAACTTTAAAAGTACCAAAACTTGGAAAACATCTGTTTACAGCACCTGTTTCTAAGGTATGACACATAACCATGCATAATAAACAAATAATAAAATGTGAATTAAAATGTATATTCATGCTAAAACTTGCTATCTTAGATTTCAAATAAAATTGTTCAATGCATTTTATTTAAACTACATTTTTTTTAAATAAATCTCTACTATTTAATATATTAGGTCATACTTTCGTGAAAATCTAGCACAAATTATGACAGAAAATAACAAAAATACGATGCCTGTTATTTTCAAATATTTCCAATTATGTGAGCTAAAAACATTTCCTCACCTTGGTTGTGACTTTCTACTGTTTCCAGACTGTGACATATTTGACATAGGGTTTGAAAGAATAGGAATAAAATAGCAAAATGTTTTGACATTTCTTTTCTCTTTATCCGCGCCATGCTGTCTTTTTTATATTTACAAACAAAACGAATTTTCATATACGAAATTCCTTATATCTGCTCATAAAAACATAATTCTAAATTATTTTTATCATATAATAGCACTCAGTTACTTTCGATGACGATCTAAAATTAAAGAAACATTCTTAAATTATTATAAATTTCTACGAATATGCGACTTTATTAAAGGTCAGGAAACAAAATATCACTGTTACAAAGGATTCTATTGGCTGAATGGTTTCTAATGTCCTCCTGACCTATATTTATACATTACGGAAGGAAAGGCTTCAAAGCATTTAATGCATCCTATTATGACAGAAAGTTCGTTTGGTTTTTGGACTTAATGATATAAGCTCCGATGTAATAGCACCACCAATCTTAATTGTGATCAGAAGTCAATATTTTGTCTCTGGTTTCTGTGGAAACGCTGACCAATCAAAACACGCCATGTATCTGTAAATATTATTATGATTACCATTTTATTAACACGTTGTGGAAACTACATCATTACAATTGAGAAAGAAAGCTGTAAGTTTTAAAGGTCTCAGCTGTTTTTTTTTCACCCTTAATGAAATTTAATTTAAAGTCTTTTTTGTTTTTAAGTCATGCTCAAGTTAAACAAAAAAAACAACAACAAAAAACAGAATAATAATGATGGTGAAAAACGACAGACTATTCTCACCCTTATCTGCTTATAGCTTATTCCCTAGTCCTAAATATAAGACTTATACGTAACCTATTTCATATTTATCATTCATTAAATGATTAATCTGATATTTTACATGTTTCATTTTCCATGACCAACATAAAACTATAAGTTATAACAAGCCTGTAACGTCTAATATATTGGACTACCTAGCTTATTCCCCACCCTGACCGGTTCTCTTCCTAATCGTTTCCTACCCCCATAACAGTTCTGCCCAAAATTTGAAATTTGTTGACAGTTTTTCTCAAAAAAGATTTTTATTTTTTTGTACAAAGGTGTTTTACTATTACTATTTTGAACATGATAACAAGTATTGAAATATTGTTGGCAACATTTGTTTTGTAAATTATACTTTTAAGGAAACATATTTTTGTGCAATTTTTCTATCTGTTGTTTCACGGATTTATATTACAAGGATCGGACACTTCCGTTTAGCTTAAAGTCTCGTCACGCGCATGCGCGGAATCGCACATAGGATAAAGGTGGACAGAATGTGAGATGGCGGAACGCGCGGAGTGCGAAATATGACTGATTTTCAAAAGAGTATGTGGTGTTATTGTAGCTTTTGAAAAATTATATACATATGAATGTATGGATACAGTATTATTTTGTGTCGCTAAAGTATTTCTATATTAAAATATGCCGATAGAACGATGCTACGCTTAGTTAAAAAAGTACCTAATTTAAAAAATATTCGCCTATTGTTTAGGCATACTCTCTACACTTTGACGCCCTTTTACTTCAAGCACAAATTATAACCGCGACTCAGATTAAGATAATTCTTTTTTACATGGTTTAATGGGTGCATTGCAAAAAAATGTTTCTTGATTGCTTAAAAGCTTTTGAAGAAATTTATGTTTGAAATTTGTCTTTATTTCTGTGAATTATTTCCAAATGATTTGTACATTTTTTATTTAATTACCTGTTTTATATTTAATTAGTATAAATATAGTAAATATTCTACTATTAAGTGTATTAAATATATTTTCTGATCATTCTAGACAAGCGTTCATATATAGATTAATTCATTAGATTGGCAATGAAGATACTTTTATTTGCATACGGAACAGCTGTTATATAAAAAAAAAATTATTTTTTGAAACAGATTTTTTTCATAGTTATCCTTCACAATTCACGTCAAATGATTTATTTGTCATATGTTTATTCTAATGAGTTTTCAAAGAAAGGGCTATACAAATTTAGTTGTATATTTTCTATTTCATTTATAAATGTTAATAAAGAAAATAGATTTACATTGTATTGATTTATATCCTCTTCAGAATCATTTTCTTACCCCACATACCATGGACTGTAGTGAAAGACCGCGCACATACAAAATATACATTCAAATTCTATTTGTTTTTGAAGATTGGGTGTTGCAATTATCACATGTAACCTGGTAATGAAAGTTTGAAAATAAAGTTTTTCAATTATCTCTTGTTACCTGATAATTAACCCTCTTCAAAAGTAATTAAACTTCAAAGAAATTTAAGCGCTGTGTAAAAAATAATCAAAAGTTACTTTTATTTCGCATAATACTGACTCAAACTGTTAAGATTTTTATTGTTTTTCTAGCGTTACATTTAAATATATCAATAATATCTTTCTACAGGCATTCAAATAAAAAGAATATTTAAAATATACGAGGCCGGAATCGAGACAGCCACACGAGAGTACTTTTAAAATTGTTTCGACGATTATCTTCTTCACTGCACCGACTTTTGAAAACAGATTTACAAAAAAATAATAATGATATAAATGATGAAGGAAATTTAAATATTCTATGAATATGGCAATATTAAAATCTCGGCAATATTTTGTACTAAAAAATGAATAAATTTTCTTCACGTGTTGAGCGAATTGTAAAGCCCGCAATACTTTTCCCGTAAAACAATTGTGCGTTAATAAATTTGACTACATAACCCAATTAATCTTAAATATTGCATCTTTGATCATCTGTGAATAACTTACATCGGCTTATTTTTTATTTTGAAATTGAATTTATTATGTTACCATAATAATAAATTTCAAATACCTACTTTTTATATAAAAAATGTAAATTTACCGCGGATTTTTTTCAAGTTAATTTTTTAATCGTCGTTGCGGTCAGATAAACTGTACCTTTAAAAAATAAATTAGATATTTGAATTAAACAAGTATTTTTCTTCAAAATAAACTTTAAATTTCCAAAATCGGATAATAAATGGAAAAGCTATATGGTATTTTGTAAAGTAGGTATCCGTTGCAAACGGGCATTTACGCTTAGCGCCGGTAAATTATCGTTCGATGTACCTTTATCGGATGCACGACAAGATATTTAAGCATTTATATAGGGTTAACTGGGAGTGTCCGATCCCTGTAATATAAATCCGTGGTTGTTTATATGTATAATTTCCCGCTCATGACTTTCTTTCATATTAATTTGTTAATCAGTATAAATCTGTATTAAACACAACTCAACTGCAACTCAACATAGATATTTAATTCTTTCAATACATGTAAGCATGCAAATATGAGGAATTTGCAATAAATGCTATAAGAATATGAGTCTTACAAAGGGTGAAAGGAAGACATTTTGAAAATCAACCAAACAAGAAAATAATGACCAATTTTTAATGTAATGTAAATTAATATCTACATCATAAATATTTTCAGTTAATAGTTACATGCTTATCATTTGAATAATACATTGTACAAATTTACACAACTTGAGAAATTCAGACTTGCTTTTAGTACATATTTTTTTAGTTTAAATGTTTGGTGGTTGATAATATGAAGCATTTTGTTAACAATAAAATCTTTTAATTATGGATAAAACAGCCTTTCTCATTAGTTTTTTTTCAGTTAGGTCAGAGGTCACTTTTGTACTACTACTCCATTCCAGTCTTTGTATTTTGGATAAACAACCTTTTTGATTGGTTGTTTCATCAGTTATGTTAAAGGTCATTTTTGTGTCGCCTCTACGGAGTAGTGGCGACATATAGGGATCACTTCTCTGTCGTCTGTCCGTCACAAAACTTGTCCGGACTACTTCTCATAAACTACTGGTGCAATTTCATCCAAACTTTACAGGAATGATCAGTACCAAGTCTAGTTGTGCATATTGTCAGCATTTTCCGGTTCAATGATTTTTGTCAGAGTTATGGCCCTGTAATAATTTTTAATTTTAAAGTTTGTCCGGACTACTTCTCTTATACCACTAATGCAATTTCAATGAAACTTTACAGGATTGATCTGTAGCTCAAGTCCTTGCGCATATTGCACGGGTTTTCCGGTTGAATGATTTTTTGGCCGAGTTATGGCCTTTGATAAAAAGGTGTTTTTTTCTGTGTGTTGCCAGATACACAAAAGCTTGTCCGGACTACTCCTCATAAACTACTGGTGCAATTTCATCCAAACTTTACAGGAATGATCAGTACCAAGTCTAGTTGTGCATATAGTCAGCATTTTCCGGTTCAATGATTTTTGTCAGAGTTATGGCCCTTTAATAATTTTTAATTTTAAAGTTTGTCTGGACTACTCCTCTTATACCACTAATGCAATTTCAATGAAACTTTACAGGATTGGTCTGTAGCTCAAGTACTTGTGCATATTGCACGGGTTTTCTGGTTGAATGATTTTTGGCCGAGTTATGGCCCTTTGATAAAAAGGTGTTTTTTTTCTGTGTGTTGCCAGATACGCAAAAGCTTGTCCGGACTACTCCTCATAAACTACTGGTGCAATTTTATCCAAACTTTACAGGAATGATCAGTACCAAGTCTAGTTGTGCACTGTCCGTCTGTCTGTCCGTCTGTCACAAAATTTGTCCCAACATGAAATTGGCCATCATGAGGCTACACATGTGATTACTGATCGCTCTTGTTAGATTACTACTCCAAACTGTTTAGGTTCGGTTTTGGTGCCATTTGGTTACAATTTTTGTCAAGACACATACACAGACAATTGTTTGTTCAAATTTGACAACATTCAAATAAATAATGAAATTGGTCACTTATTTAATTTTGACAGCAAAAAATCTTTAGTTTATTGGAATATTAGACCAATTACCCGTTTCTATTGGAAATTAATGATTTCTTGTTCTGAATTTAATTAAAAAAATTTACAAAGTTAAAAATTCAAATCCAAATGTCTTTTTAAAAACTCCATAAAACAAACTGTTACTCGAATTTCCAATTTTGGAATACCAGTCGTTTAAGAATTTTTTTTAAAGATTTGTTTAACAGAGAGTTTAAGCCACTCAGTGTTTGTAAACCGGTTGTCAAACCACACTTTTGATAGACCACATTTGATTAAAATAGTTTTGACACTAAAAAAACATGGAAATTTCTTTTAAAGCAAATTAACACTTAAACCAGCTGTTGAGAGTAGTGAGTTCTTATAGACAAGGATTTACAATTTATTATTCTATATTTCTACATTCATTTATTATTAACACCATCGTTATTACATAATTTTGACCAGAATGATATTATCCTTCATTCAATGTCAATAGATAGGCATACAGCGGGTTTCTCCATATACAAAATAATTTGGTGTTGACTTCTTGAACTTAGAATAAGTTTTAAAACCTTAATTGTACCCCCTCAATAATGTCAAGATTACCAAATTCCAAAATTTCAACACTGCACACTAAAATTGGCTTGATTGTTTTGTAAAATAGCTCAATTTGTAAATCTATCAGAAGATTGAGACTATCAAACATTTTTAATTTATAAGATTAAGAATAAAATGGGAAGGAACAGTCTGCACATGTGCAACAGTCAGGGAGCAAACATCAGGGGAGGAACTGGAAAGGAGTACCGGTCAAAGTTACCATATTAATCGATAATGACCCAAGTCTTTTTAATTGTTTTATTTAAATTGAATGTTCCTTTTAAATAAACACAATTAGTCTATAGACAGACAACCATAACCTAAACTTTTGACATCCAAATATTAAAAGTACAATTATACAAAAGTCCCCACCAGTAAGAGCAGCACAATAAGTATGTCAGCAACATTCTGAAGGGCCATGGCCATTCATACTACTATCTACATGTAGTCATATTTCAAATTTTATAAAAATATTTTTCAGCACTTTTGGAAAAATTACAGCATCTAGCATACAGACATTAAATAAAATTATAATTCAACTTTTAATTTCAGTTACTTAAAAAGATCAGCATATATTAAACTTGGCAAAGAGTATTCCAATGTTGCAAGCATTATGGGCTAGTTTGGTTGCTACACTGTATGTCTACCTAAGACCAATGTTCAAGTGGATTATCCGCAGGGTGACTGGTAAATGTGAACTCCTTCGTATAACATATCAGTACCCTAAGGGAGCTGCAAGGACCAAATATGTAGGTATGTATTTATGATATAATGCATTCCACTGTACTTTGCAACATAGGTTTAGGGGCAGTGCATAACAGTGTAATGCAGTACAAAATGTTTTAATAGTATTGCATAAAACATATGCATGAATCATCAATGCTTGAAGCAGATTCATTATAAAGAAGCATTTTATAAAATAACTGATGGGGGAAACCAAGTTTGTAAGCCTTATTAGACAGTCATTGATTTCCTACATACACTATTGATTACAAGGTTCAATAAATTTTAGGGTTGTATAAATGTTTGGGTTGTTTCTAAGATGTGTTGCTGGAAGTTTTAAGACACACATACATGTGGAATATAGGAACATGACTGTGTGTTATCACTTGAATTTGTTCTGATACAGACAGTTGCTTGTTTTTGTTGTAGAATACAGTTTAAGGCATTCCAGTCAAAATGAGCTGAAGAGACTTGTAAAAGAGACTGACACAAACATAGAGGCAGCAGTTGTCTTGGTGATGAAAACAAAAATGATATTGCCAGAAGTACATTCACAGTAAGTCTTTGTAGTAATTTGGTTTACTGAGTCAAAACCTATTTTTTAGACCTTAATTACCTGATGAACACTAGATTACATACCCGGTAAGACTCCTGCCTGGCAGTTCTGTCTGTAACCCTGCCTTGGGCTTCCCTGTGTCATACATAGAGATGGAGTGGGTGCCAACATAACCCTCACTATAAAACTAATAAACACAATGAACTTACATGCGTTCAAGTAAGTCAGACTAGGAGAAAGACCCAGGTTGCACCCAGCACCCTTTATTGTACTCAATATAGCCATAGAAAATAATGTATTTTCTCTCATGGTAACAATTTTTTTTTTTGAACAATTAAAATATTAATTTTTTAACACTCACCTAAATCCAGGCAAGCACTTGAAATAGTTCTATGGAAGCTACTGTTTCTATCCCCCCAACTACCACCACTGTTTTATTATACCATTCAGTATAAAAGGATATGATGATGAATTTTATTAATGCCCCTTTTGTTTCTTTCCAACATAGTATATGTTTTACCTTATCTGATATATTCAGTAGATGTGTCCTTTTTCCACTTTTAAGTATAGTTTTTAAATAAAGACCTCTTTATGATATTCTGTCAATTATATCTTTTTATAAACTGTTTGTACTCCTCTATCAAGAACTTACACTAGTTGAGCTCACTGTCACACATCTCTGGTTTATATCTAGGGATTACTTAATTCAATGATTCACTTTGATTAGTTATTTTCATAAGGTGAAGATATATGTCTGTAAGGTGTGATTTAAGTTGAAGAAAGGTGTAACAGGTGATCAGTCATTTAGATAGCTAGGATAAAGTATGTTTCAATAATATTTGGTAAAGTTAATGATTATAATTAGTGATGTTCTGATTGTCGCAAGTCGCTGATAATCAGTTACTGTTATGTAAAACGACAATAATCGATTCACAAAAAATTGTTCCACGTTTGTCGAAAATGTTTAAAGTATCAAAACGAATTAATTCTGGCGGTAATTTTCTTTTAGGAACACCTTGCCGATCGCAAAAAAATTATCTCAGAGACAATTTTGAGTTGAATAGGATCAATACGTGATGTAAACATTAGTAATATATTATGTGATGTTAATGTTATTATTTGACATCCATTGGAAAATTAAATCTATTTCGTAAAATAATAGCTAAGTAGGGTTTAAACTGTGTTGAAAAGTGCTAAATAAAGTTCATGTTACAAAATAAAATCAAGTTCCTTGGGAAAAAAATGTTTCTTCCCTATTTCTTTTTAACGCGACTTTAATCGGAAAGTTATCGATTATGTCCCATCCGATTGAACCGATGATCGATTGGGACAAATTTCATCCGATTTCCATCCCTAATTATAATTATAACATTATTTTAAATGGCTTTGTCAAATCTATAACTAAAAAATTTTACTAGTTTTTTTTTTTTTCATTTTTGAAATTTATCACTCAGGTTATACAATAGCAAGGTAAGAGTAATAATAAAATCACCAATTGAAATAAGGATTTTATTGTTTTAGATTTGAGCACGTATTTCGACAATGTTTGACCCAGATAAATGGATATATAAGATTACAGCATACAGTGGAAACTATAAGACAGGTGAAATATTCCAGTGAAAATTCTGACCATGAAGATAAACTGATGAAGGTAAATTATTGACGATTCTAATTCAAACATTTACATATCTATTTAGGTTGTTAAAGTGCCTTTGATGTTTTTTGTTTTTGTTTTTTTTGACTGTTACATCAACATGACTTTGCTTTATTTTAAGTTTGGGGGGTATATAGGAGTCATCCGGTGGTCGGTCGGTCGGGCGGTCGGTCGGTCCAGACGTCCGTTGCATTTTCCTTGTCCGGAGCATAACTCGAAGACTAATGGTTGGAATTCAATATAACTACATACAATGGTCAAGCACATTGATAGGAAGTGCAGTGCACAAGAACCATAACTCTATCTTGACTAATTACAGAGTTATTGCCCTTTGTTACTTTTTCTTGTCCGGGGCATAACTTGAAAACTACTGGTTGGAATTCAAAACAACTTCATACAATTGTCAAACACAATAAGGGGAAGTGCAGTGCACAAGAACCATAACTCTATCTAAAATAATTACAGAGTTATTGCCCTTTGTTGCTTTTCCAAAGTTTTTATTTTGTCCGGACCATAACTTGAAGACTAATAGTTGGAATTCAATATAACTACATACAATGGTCAAGCACATTGAGAGGAAGTGCAATGCATAAGAACCATAACTCTATCTTGACTAATTACAGAGTTATTGCCCTTTGTTACTTTTCCTTGTCCAGGACATAACTTAAAAAATAACTGGTTGGAATTCAAAACAACTTCATACAATTGTCAAACACAATAAGGGGAAGTGCAGTGCACAAGAATCATAACTCTATCTAAAGTAATTACAGAGTTATTGCCCTTTGTTACCTTCCATTGATTTTTTTGTCCGGACCATAACTTGAAGACTAATGGTTGGAATTCAATATAACTACATACAATGGTCAAGCACATTGAGAGGAAGTGCAGTGCATAAGAACCATAACTCTATCTTGACTAATTACAGAGTTATTGCCCTTTGTTACTTTTTCTTGTCCGGGGCATAACTTGAAAACTACTGGTTGGAATTCAAAACAACTTCATACAATTGTCAAAAACAATAAGGGGAAATGCAGTGCAAAAGAACCATAACTCTATCTAAAGTAATTACAGAGTTATTGCGCTTTGTTACTTTTCCATTGCTTTTTTTGTCTGGAGACCATAACTTGAAGACTAATGTTTGGAATTCAATATAACTTCATACAATGGTCAAGCACATTGAGAGGAAGTGCAGTGCACAAGAACCATAACTCCATCTTGACTAATTACAGAGTTGTTGCCCTTTGTTACTTTTCCTTGTCCAGAGCATAACTTGAAAACTACTGTTTGAAATTCAGTACAACTTCATACAGTTGTCAAGGACATTTAAAGGAAGTGCAGTGCACAAGAGCCATAACTCCATTTTGACAAAATACAGAGTTACTGCCCTTTGATACTTTTCCTTGTCAGGAGCATAACTTAAAACGTACAGGTTGGAATTCAAAACAACTTCATACAATGGTCAAGCACAATAAGAGGAAGTGTAGTGCACAAGAACTATAACTCTATCTTCAGTATTTATAGAGTTATTGAAAGGGGCCTTTGTTCCTTTTCTTTGTATTTCTGGACTTATTACAGATTAATTCAATTAAACTTCATCAATGGCCAACCACATTGAAAGGAAATGCAACATACAAGAACCACAACTATCTTTAATTGCCCACAACCATAACTCTATATTTTAATTCTTTTACAAGGTATTCTGTTACTAGTAACATACTCATTTCCAGGCAGTCTTGTGGGGGTATTAATCACATTTAGTGATAGTTCTAGTTTTTGTAGCTATGGACTGTACTAACAGATGGTGAGAAGTTAACATCAAGAACTAGTTCACAGTGGTCTCAGCTTGGATTCCAAGGTACCGATCCTCAAACAGACTTCCGTGGCATGGGACAGCTTGGTCTTGATCAACTTCTGTAAGAAATATTTTAATTATACATGTCTTGTATTGAACAGCCTTAAAATTATACTTTTAAAGAAACTCTCTGATGTATTAAAACATTATGATAATATTACACATTACTTAAGATTGAGAATTAGACTGTTATGTTACATAAATCTGACCGCTCGTTTTGTCATCTAGTAAGTCTTTATTGTCGGGTTTTCCTGTAATTCATTCAACTATGGATAACAGTTCTCTGAATGTGCTGAATATTTAACATTTCAGATATTTTGCTACAAAGTATACAGCTGAAGCCAGATCTATGCTTTCAAAATCTCACAATCAATATTTCGGGTAAGTTTCATGCATGACAAAGTTGTTAAATGTGATAAAATATTTTACTTCACTTTATAACATTCTGATGTTGTTGTCAGTAGCAATCAGAGTTTGTATTCATAAACATGTAGTATAAAAAAAAATCATATGTACTTTAAATACAAATGTAGTCTGTCATTAAAACACTCTAAGCAAAAAATGGCATTGACATGATAAGATTATTGCATGTTCATTGGAGAATAACTCTAAACTCTCACCACACTAAATATCTTAAATGGACTGGTCCATCTTTCAATCTGGACAAAACCACTTGTCTTTCTTAGGGAAAATTTCAAAATATGGTGACTAAATAGCAAACAGTGTAGACTGTTTTGGTGTTGGTAGTTTTAACTCAGAATCACGACAGTAAGTCACATTGAATTCACCAAAGCATAGGTTAGCCACTACATCATTCCTGGGCAGGCTGTCAAGCAGTTTACCAGTACTAGTTGCCTTCACTTTCGCAAGGAACTGAAACTTCTGTATATGCCAGAGCAGAGGTACAATGCGAATGACTATAGAAAAGATTTCATGATCAATCACAACGAAAGTGACCTGCACTATCTGGGAATCGAACCCGGGTCGCCCGATTCACAGTCCAACACTCTACTTATTGAGCTAACCGACAGCTTACAGTGTAGACCATGATCAGATGGCACAGAGGTACTGGCTGATCTTGATCTGCACTGGTCCTGTGGGTATAAGCATTTCTGGCCAGGAGGGTGAATGGGGGAAACAGTACTTGTCACCTGTAATATGTTTGATTCTATTATAAATCAAGGAGAGGGGAAATGCAAATGTATACTTTGTATGTATTTCAGGTATTCATTTGCAATAGTAGGTATAAACCTAACAGAGCTTGTTTATACATTATTGAGATATGGTAATCTCAGGAGCCATTTCTATAACAGTAAAACTGCTAAACCTACTCTAGAAGACTTTCATGAAGTTTATTGTAAGTATATCATTATGATCACCACATAGTTTGTTGATGAATGTTAAATATAAGTGATCAGTTCTTGAAGAAAGATAGAAAGTTAATATGAACTTGAACCTACTAAGGGCATTAATAATAATATTCAGGGAAAGTTCTATTTGTTGTTGTTAGAAATGTCACCATATGACCATATATGTGTCAGAGCCCCTTCCAAACTAACCAACAAATTAAGCATCAATTCCTCCATCATAGAAAGAATACAATTACTTTTATTGCTAATCATATGACTCATGTTAAATTACATATACATCACAATAATAATGAGATCAAAGATCAAATAAAGATGTTAAAGAAAAGAAGACTTGATTTGTATTATAGCAATTACAATGAACTGAGAAAAATAACAAATTATCTGTTGCTATCTATTTTATATATTTACGTCCTTTTCTTACACTTTCATCTTGATTTTTCTTTTGTGTCAATTAGTTAGTTTAAATAGAATGTTTGTTTGATAAATTAAAAATTGTATGTTGATAATTAATCATGAAACATTTTAAAAATTATACATGTATGTTTTAAATTTTTGTCAGTTGATAGAATATACTGTTGAAGCTGCATATAATATATTACAGGCTATGTGTTCTATAACTTTGATTCATTCTGGTTTGCTGAGAAACCCAAGGACATTATGGAGTTTGGCAGACTACGGGAAAAATATCGCAAGAAATTGGTGGCAAAATTACGTGAAAAGGATACAATTTTTACAGCAGACTTCCAGAACAAGCAGAATTCTTGATATTACATCAACTTGTTTATGCAAAAATATGTGATTGACTTCATTTTTATTTATGCCGGTACTTCAATTTTTGTATGTACTGTGATGCACATTTATCACATACCAATGCCCTTTTTGCGACTCTGTAAAATGGTATTGCACGGCCGTGCATATATTTTGATGTGACGACATTTGCGTTAGATAAATATAAACAGATTGAAGATGCACTAAATATTAGTGTTACACTATAGCGTGTCAATGAAAAATGGTTCTTTTTCTCTTCAAACAGTCTATATTTTTGGTATGTGATAAATATAATTAGTTCATAACTGAATTTATTGAACTTTTTAATAAAATAATATTATGCTCGCCAGAGGCTTGCATAATATTATTTTATTCAACTCATTCAATAAATTCAATATTAAACTTACACTCATTCAATATCCTATATATATATATCACACTATGGTGTATTGAAAGTTATTTCATTGATCATTTTATCATACATTAGTTTATTTATGAACATCTGTTATTACTTAGAAATGTTTAACTTGAAGTTGTTAACATAAGTTATTTAAAGAGGGTGTTTCTCTTATTGTTGTCAATGACAAATATATGTAAATATTTTTCTATGAAAATTTATAGCTAGATAAAATGCATGGAGTATATTTTATAGATTTCTATGTATCAGTCATTTTATCAGATTTACCTGCTATATCACATTAGTTTCAGCAAAATTTTGCTTTGAAATAAATAAGTTTTCTTAATACAGACAAATAAATAGCCAAATTTCCTTCAAAATGAAAACCTTTTGCACTATATATTTCATAACTGCATTTCTGCACAGTTCATGATAATTTTAAATGTACTGTTTATGGCATAACTACATATTTAATCACATTCCTACTCTGTTTATGACATAACAACAGCCTAACTTGCCCAAGCGATCACATGTATTAATCAACTTTTGACTTACATGACCACTTTCTCTTTGTATCTTTAATGTGTTAAGCCAATATAGCTCAAGGCACCAGCTATCTAATTATTTTTTTCATCAAGCATCCATTTTTACCTGTCATTTCTATAGTCTTTTTTTTTTAGCTCACCTGTCACAAAGTGACAGGGTGAGCTTTTGTGATCGCTTTTCGTCCGGCGTCCGTCCGGCGTCCGTCCGTAAACTTTTACTTTAAATGACATCTCCTCATAAACCACTAAGCCAATTTCATCCAAACTTCACAGGAATGTTCCTTTGGTGGTCACCTTTAATAATTGTTCAAAGAATTTAATTCCATGCAGAACTCTGGTTGCCATGGCAACAGAAAGAAAAAACTTTAAATATCTTCTTTTAAAAAACCATAAGAGCTAGAGCTTAGATATTTGGCATGAAACATTTCCTAGTGAGTGTCTACCAAGTTTGTTCAAATAAAAGCCCTGGGGTCAAAATTGGTCCCGCCCCGGGGGGTCATTGATTTTCCCTATATGCATATAGTAAAAACTTAAAAAATCTTTTTTTAAAGAACCCAAAGAGCTAGAGCTAAGATATTTAGCATGAAACATGTTCTAATGGGTGTCTACCAAGTTTGTTCAAATAAAAGCCCTGGGGTCAAAATTGGCCCCGCCCCGGGGGGTCATTGATTTCCCTATATGCATATAGTAAAAACTTAAAAAATCTTCTTTAAAAGAACTCAAAGAGCTAGAGCTTAGATATTTGGCATGAAACATCTTCTAGTGAGTGTCTACCAAGTTTGTTCAAATAAAAGCCCTGGGGTCAAAATTGGCCCCGCCCCGGGGGGTCATTGATTTTCCGTATATGCATATAGTAAAACCTTAAAAAATCTTCTTTTAAAGAACCCAAAGAGCTAGAGCTAAGATTTTTAGCATGAAACATGTTCTAATGGGTGTCTACCAAGTTTGTTCAAATAA
Organism: Ruditapes philippinarum; assembly: GCF_026571515.1. Taxonomy (NCBI): domain Eukaryota; kingdom Metazoa; phylum Mollusca; class Bivalvia; order Venerida; family Veneridae; genus Ruditapes; species Ruditapes philippinarum. Next base: position 16,800 of record NW_026853817.1, read on the forward strand.
AAGCCCTGGGGGTCAAAATTGGCCCTGCCCCGGGAGGTCATTGATTTTCCCTATATGTGTATAGTAAAACCTTAAAAAATCTTCTTTTAAAGAACTCAAAGAGCTAGAGCTTATATATTTGGCATGAAACATCTTCTAGTGAGTGTCTACCAAGTTTGTTCAAATAAAAGCCCTGGGGTCAAAATTGGCCCCGCCCCGGGGGTCATTGATTTTCCCTATATGCATATAGTAAAAACTTAAAAAATCTTCTTTTAAAGAACCCAAAGAGCTAGAGCTAAGATATTTAGCATGAAACATGTTCTAATGGGTGTCTACCAAGTTTGTTCAAATAAAAGCCCTGGGGTCAAAATTGGCCCCGCCCTGGGGGGTCATTGATTTTCCCTATATGCATATAGTAAAAACTTAAAAAATCTTCTTTAAAAGAACTCAAAGAGCTAGAGCTTAGATATTTGGCATGAAACATCTTCTAGTGAGTGTCTACCAAGTTTGTTCAAATAAAAGCCCTGGGGTCAAAATTGGCCCCGCCCCGGGGGGTCATTGATTTTCCGTATATGCATATAGTAAAAACTTAAAAAATCTTCTTTTAAAGAACCCAAAGAGCTAGAGCTAAGATTTTTAACATGAAACATGTTCTAATGGGTGTCTACCAAGTTTGTTCAAATAAAAGCCCTGGGGTCAAAATTGGCCCCGCCCCGGGGGTCATTGATTTTCCCTATATGCATATAGTAAAAACTTAAAAAATCTTCTTTTAAAGAACCCAAAGAGCTAGAGCTAAGATTTTTAGCATGAAACTTGTTCTAATGGGTGTCTACCAAGTTTGTTCAAATAAAAGCCCTGGGGTCAAAATTGGCACCGCCCCGGGGGGTCATTGATTTTCCCTATATGCATATAGTAAAAACTTAAAAATCTTCTTTTAAAGAACTCAAAGAGCTATGGCTAAGATATTGAGCATCAAACATGTTCTAATAGGTGTCTACCAAGTTTGTTCAAATAAAAGCCCTGGGGTCAAAATTGGCACTGCCCCGGGGGTCATTGATTTTCCTTATATGTGTATAGCAAAAACTTAAAAAATCTTCTTTGAAAAAACCCAAATAGCTAGAGTTTAGATATTAAGCATGAAACATCTTCTAGTAAGTGTCTACAAAGTTTGTTCAAATAAAAGACCTGGGATCAAAATTGGCCCCGCCCCGGGGGTCAATGATTTTCTTTATATGTGTTTAGCAAAAACTTTAAATCTTCTTTGAAAAAACCCAAATAGCTAGAGTTTAGATATTAAGCATGAAACATCTTCTAGTAAGTGTCTACAAAGTTTGTTCAAATAAAAGCCCTGGGGTCAAAACTGGCCCGGCCCCAGGGGTGTCATTGTTTTTAACTATATGTGTATAGTAAAAACTGAAAAAAATCTTCTTTTAAAAAGCCCAATGAACTAGAGCTTAGATGTTTAGCATGAAACATCTTCTTATGGGTGTCTACCAAGTTTGTGCAAATAAAAGCCCTTGGGTTAAATTGGCCCTGCATGTTGGGGGGGGGGGTGTTGGGGGGGGGGGGGGGCTATGTACAGGTGAGCGACCTCAGGGCCATCATGGCCCTCTTGTTATAGAACGCTACCTTATGTGATTACAAGATTCAACATCCAAAGTATAATGTATGTGTGAAAAACTTAAATTCCCAAACTGCTAGCATATGCAAATGAAGTTAAGTATGATTTGTGATGTGTATTATCCAATAAAATCGGTAAAGCAAAGCAACGCTCTGCCCCTTCTGTGATGATACATATGATGCTTTGTTGATACTTACACATGTATATAGTGTTGAAAAACTCCTATTTCAAAGGAAAGATATCAATATTAAATTTTTATGTTTTTTCATGCTTAAAAGACCATCGTATTGAAAGAACTTTTTTTTGTGTTTCCCTTGCTGGTCGCTTAATACAAGTTTGACT
>NW_026853818.1:0-68926 GCF_026571515.1 Ruditapes philippinarum
AAAAATTTAATTAAGTTGAATATTGGGAAAAAATTTGTGAAATTATTTAATTTTTAGTGACATATCTAAAATTTTAATACTATTTAAAATTATTTGCATTCTTTTTTATGTTTTGTATATTCTTGCCTGGTGAGCAAGTTAAACTTCTGCTTTCGGTTTGGGGCTTACTATTATTTTGTGAAAATTCAAAGCTCCCTGTTGGGGACAGTTGATGATAACTGATGATTAAAAAGTATGGCTATCCCCATTAAAACATTTCATAGAAAACCTTTTTTTTGCAGAAAATTTGGTTGTTTTTTCCAAGAGCTTTTAAAAATCCTAGGGAAGGACTAAAGAGTCTTACTTTGCAAGAAAAAAAAAGATAAATGCCGAGTTTCTAAACCCATCAGTGGCAAAAAGTAGAAAAAAGTGAAGAGGGAAATTACTTCCAATTTTAGGGAAAATAGAATCGTAAATGTTTTCTAACTAAAATTTTAAATTTCTTTAATGTTTTAAAATAGTGACTTCCCCCGGGACGCCATCAGTGTAAAGATAAGTCATTTGGGACCGGGTTTTGTATGTAACAGTTGTTCTTTGCTCAGTGCCCCTTTTTTTTAAGTTAAACCCTTGGCAATAAGACTTAAAGGGGCCCTTACGGTCCAAAAAAGGGTTTTTCATTTGACGGTAATTTAATCTTAAAAGGCTTTGGCTTTTCACAATGATTTTTACTTTGACTAACTCTCTTAAAGAAAAGGAAAATCAATTGGAAAATTTTTAAAATCTGTTATCTAGGTCTAAATCAAAAAAAAAAAACACCCTAATTGACCTACGGGGTATAAAAAATTTTTTTGAAAATTTTTTTATAAACAGGGCTTCCATTAGGTTTAAAAAATTTGGGAATTGTTTAAAATTTGGGAAGGGCCATTTATTAGGTAAAGAAGGAAAAACCCAATACAAAGTACGAGCCAAAAATCAGGAGTAAATGACTCCCAAACCTTTTTTTTTAAAGGACCGTGGCTTTCACTACATTTTTTTTTCTGTTCAAATTAAATTAAGGAAAATATTTTTTTAAAAAATAAAAGGTTATTCTTTTGTTTCGGGTTGCATGGTTTCGTTCTCAGAGACTAACTTACTTACTTTAAAATTTATTTGTAAAACAAAATATGTTATGATTTTTTTGTAAACTTTATTGAACTAGTTTAAAATACCCTTTTTAGTGCCCTTTTAAAACTTTTTATTCTTAAATAAAATTATGCTAATTATTGCATATTATCATAAATGGGAGTCGGAAATATCACTGCTTTAAATTTTGCTTTTTTATTTAAATTACATATTACAGGGTTTTGTTTTGACATACTTTAAAGTTTTTTGACTTTTGGGGTTTTCGAAATTGTTATGAACTTATTTTTTTACTTGTAATAGTACACAGCTGATTTAATAAATTTACAGTTTGTTGAAACTATATTTTTTTGTTTTTTATATATTTATTAACGCACCCAGTAAATTTTTGCTTCAGTTATATCAATTTTAAGATTATATGAGGTATAAAGAGGGTTTTGCTCTGCCTTGTTTTTTACAATAAAAATAATAAGGGATAATGTTTTTAAATTTTAAATAATTTCCTAAAAAGGAGATTTTTTTTTTTTTGGAATTTTTTTGATTTTTTTTTTTTTACAAAAAAATATTAAAAAAGGGGTGGGTTAATTTTTTTCAGCTTTGGGTGTTGAAAAAATTTTGGATTTTTGACCAGCAAACCTGTTTTTTTTGTGCCCTTTCAGATTCAAAACTTCTGGCACTCTTCTAAAAAATTTGTATAAAAACTCTTTTTACAACTAAAAAAAAATAGGTCCAAAAAATTTAATTTAATTCAAACAATAACTCAATTTTTTTGGTTAAGATTCATTTGTTTTAGAACTTTAAAAAAATGAAATTATGTAAGATACTGTTTTTATGTCTGATTTTAATAATGATGCACAAGTTAAAAAACTGCCCCAAAAGATTTCAGTTTTCACCGCCAGCTTTCTTAAAATAGTTTTTTAAAGATTGTTCAACTAAAAAGATTGATTTCAAAAAAAAAAAAAAAAATGATCATATTAATCTATATTAGACCTAACAAATTTTTATAGTTTGTTATTGCTGAATTCCAGCTTTTAGTGTGTTTTTGGAACACTTGTCCTTAATTGTTCCAGGCTTATTTTTTGACCCTTTTTAATTCAATCTATTAAGCTTTTAAGTAAAAATTAGCTTCTTTAAAAGTAAAAGGATTTTTTAAATTTTTTTTTGTGTTTTCTTAAAAATTTTAAAAAAATGGAGATTATAAAGAATTTTTGAAAAATGCAGAAATGTACAAATTTTGTCCCAAAAGTTTTTGGGTTTAAAGGCAAATTGGCAAATGTGGAAAAATTTTTTTTAAACTTGTACCCCAACTTGTTGGGAAAAAAAACCCTTTTTCTGTTCAACCCTCCACAACCCGTTGTTTCTTTTCTTTCTAAGTTTGTTTGGGGAAAAAAACCCAAAATATTTTAAATTCCCCGGGGGAAAATCTATTTTAATTTTATATTTAAAATGAAAATGACAGGTGTTTTTGAAATGGATAAAGACACATACTTTTAGGGGCTGGGGACTTGCCCTTTATCCTGTACCCATTTATTTCAGTGGAAAAGTTTTCCCCTGTAGGTTATCTATTTTTATCAATATTAAAATTTTTTTTGCTCACCCCCGACAGCTTCATTAAAAAATTTAAACACTAGGATTCCCAATTTCAAACACTCTCTAATTATTATTGTACCCGAAGTTCTTTTAAAAAACCACAAGGAAAGAAAGTATGGTTCCAAACTAATTAACATATATTTGAAAGCTGGGGGTTTTGGGGGGAAAATTTTAAGTTTCTGGGATATTTTAAATTTTTGAATATTTAAATTAAAAAAAAATAAAATTGTAGTATAAAATTTTTTTAATAAAAAAAAAAAAAATGTTTTTCCCTTTTTTCTGCAGAACAGTAAGAAAAAGAATAAACCCGTCAAAACCCCTAATTATTTGAAAAATCGTCAAATGGCCTGGCCACCAGTTTGTTTTACCCCCAACAAAAAAAAATCTATTTTACAAATTCTGGTCATTTTGGTTTAGGGTGCTTTTCACCTAAAAAAGTATTTGGAAAAAATTTTTAAAAATTTTAAACCGGTTTGTTAAACAGTGGCTGGGAGAGAGGGGAAAATGGATAGGGCAGTGTGAATTTTTTTTAAAAGGGAAAATTTTAAAACCCAAGAGATTATTTTTCAAAAACTTAAGGTCACAAAAAGTTTAATTAATTTATAATCCTCGTTTACACTTAAGACTATCTTAAATTACTTTTAATTACAAACTTATATTTGAAAATTTGATATATTATAAAAATTTACACACATGTACAAGTTAATGATATTTATAATGTGGACTGCTTAAGACAGGTTTGACTGTAAGTCCAAAATTCAAAAACTTTAAGCAAGAAAGAGCAAAGGAACAAATCATTCTTTAAACTTGTTTGTGAAAGAAAATAATGATGTAATCATGTATAATTATACTGAAAAGGTCAAACACATCATTGATTGTATGTGCTGTATGTGTCAGTTTGATCACAGGGAAAAAACAGAAGCAAGGAAACAAATACAATATAAATTTAATGATTGTGCAGCTTTGGTCACCACCAGGTTTCTTCATATAATACCTGGGTATTACTTACATGTAGTTTCTTAAAATAATGCATGGTCTAAAGTATAAAATAAAAGTTTCAAGAGCTTGGTTCTCAGTCAAGCAAAAGTACATAAATACAATGTAATTATTTTCACTTTTACTTCAAAAGTGACTATTTAGTAGTTTTAGTTTGAAAAATGCTGTTACATAATCAGGTCAAAGGTTATATACAACTTTTATTCCCTTACACAGCACCAGTTATATTACCATATTACTTTTGAGAGAGATGGAGAGAGATAAAATTTCACCCTAGATCTTTGTGTGATCAAAGTTCTTTTATTTCAGGTCCAACCCTACAATTATTTGATTTATCAAGGCTTGGGTCTCATATTTCAAGTTTTATAATTAATGACACTGGTCATTTATCAGTATTACATTAATCAAGACTGACAGTTTGGCTCAATCAGGCATAGTATCAGCATGCCCACTCAATTTTAAATGTAGGGGTACATGTACCCCCTGTCATTGAAAAGTGGGGGTACATTTCAAAATCTGGGGGTACACATAAGTTTAAACATGTTTTTGTTTGTAAGAACATTTTATATAAATGTAGTATAAATATAGTATAATTATTGTTTGTTTTGTTAATATTTTTCATGAATTATTTCATTTTAATGCATCAACACATGAATCGTTTTTTTTTTTTTTTTTTCACTTTTATACAAAATCAAATTTTATTCTGGTTAAATAAGTCCACTCTATAGACAGAAAAAAAGTTTATATTTGTAAAAAAAAAAACCTTAATGTATATAGGCAGGGTTTAGCGGAATGAATAGGAAAATCGTGTACAGCTTCACACAGTGTGTTAGAGATTCATCCGATCGACAATTATTTTAGCAAATATCTTCAAAATGGTGGCAAATTGAAGATCGATATTTAAAGATTTAATGCTGATTTAATAATAAAGGAACAATTCATTTTCATGTTTGGCTTGGAAACTGAGAATTTTTGCAAAATTTTAGGGTTTCTGAAATTCCGGCGAACTAGTTCTGGCTTCCAAAACTTTATAAGCCGCTTTTTAACATTTTTGTTTTTCATCAGATGCGGCATTAACGTCATGTCATATATATAAACGGGTACGCTGAAGACCTTAAGCTACCGGCGAACGTGAAATCGCCGATGTTCGGGATCAATTTTCGGATCAAAGAAAAGCGTACGTGTATTTTGGTTAGTTGTCCTGGCATTTCGGCACAATATGTTAAATCATTTAAACTCTTATAGAACGTTTTTGCAAGAATGAAACGAAAGCAAAATTTTGCTTAGAAAGTGCCGAAAATTTCGAGAATAATTCAAAATTACACTCATTTGTAATTTGAGAAAACAGTCTTTAAACTTGCGGCGTAAATAGTCGATATTCTTATCCTTTTGTCGGTAAAATTTGCTTATTTATTCTTATCCTTTTGTCGGTATAATTTGCTAATTTCCAATCAACTGTTGATCAAAGATGTTAAATTATCACCTCGTGTTATATCTGGTAATTACATGTACAGCGCGTGTATACATTAGTCTGATCTCTATTGCGTGATAATGATTGAAAGTGTTATCGCTGATTGGCTAATCGCTTCACGGGTCGATGTGCATAGGACTGCCTACCTATAAACTGACACGCGCTGACGTATTTGTGGTCGTATGATGCGTCCCCAGGCAAAATTAAGCGTACATAGGCTATCCCAAACATTCATTCTGACGATTTTACTTTGCGTGCATGTACCCCCTGCTTACAATTTTTATGCGTGCATCTAGAATTTTGTGCGTGAATTACGCACTGTAGTGCGTGAATGGGCATGCTGAGTATAAGGTCAACTGGGTCACTACAGTAAATGTAAAGATACAAAAATGTACATGTTTACTTGATACTGGAGTGTTGCTAGCTGCCATAATATCAAAAATTGCGTCATCAATATAGGTGTATTCACCACCCAGTTAGTACATGTATTTACAGTAGGGGGTGTCATGTTATCCATGTAACAACTACTTAATAACCGTGTTAAACATTTAAACGACCATAGAAAAATAATTCTTAGATTTTAAACATTAATTTTGATAAGATAGAACATTTTGTTTGTATTTTGTTATACTCGACAACAATAACAAAATATAATTATCTGATTTTAGAGAAACTGTTGTCTGTTAGGATAGTACTGTAAATGATAAGATAGTATACAGTCAAAAAAGTACATTTGAAATACAGACAAAATGTCATATTGTGTCATAAAGAAACAAAGGTAATGGTAAAACCCGATCTAAATTTTCTTCAGCGTTAACTGTCATAATAGCTCTTCTGTAATAAAATGGCTGAGACCACTTTGGGAATTGTTAAATAATGCAATATAATATGCAAGAAGTATTTACTAAGATGATTATCTCAATTTCTAGGGTGTGATCAGGCACTGGGTTATACTGGTTTGATGGTATTGAAGCAAAGGCTTAATGCTTTTTTGATGGAGATGTACAATATTTTGTCCCTGGGTGTACTGGCTGTGTAGATCAGGAGGCATGCCATGGTCAATGTATACAAGTTGTGCAGGCAATTCATTATCGTTGCTTTTATTCATCAGATACCATCTGCATTGTGTAGTGATTTCATAGAATGGTTTAATGGAAAAACATTTTTTCTGATTGAGCGAATTTGAGTCTTTTTGTGAAAATTTACCAATACTTGTATATGTATTCTATTCAGAATTGATGGGTCTTTTGTTACATGTTTGTCATATAGAGAATCATAAGGAAATGAACAATGGTAATAAAACTTGATATAAAAAAAGGGAAATCATGTGATAAATTATTGTATTCTTTACTTCTATTCCATTTTTATCTGATGAATTTGGAAACAATAGAAAGGCTGTCATTTACTTCCTGAATGGTTTCGTTATTTTATTTGTAACATATAGTGAGATAAAAATGTTAATTATTCTGGCTGAAATTAGGGAAGTTATATAAGGTTTATCATTCTGCTATATTTGATTATTGAGTAAATAGCGAGGATATATGTTTTATAAATATCATTAACCATTGACCCTACCCCCACCCCCTTCAAAGAAGGACATTATCAAGTAGATTTTTAACCCTTAAGGTCAGTTGATATATTGAGCAAATTAAAAATGATTATGATGTTTTGCATGTGTTTTTTTTTTAAGTTGTTCATGAATATGTTTTCTAATAGGGATATACTACATACACTTTGAAACATTCTAAAATACTTGTCTTTGGCATTACCTGTAATAATTATTTTAAAGATGCGCTTTACTTAACCCATAATCTCAAAAAATGTTGTCTTTACTTGTATTAGATTTGCTATACAATGTATAAAAATTGGATACATTTGTAAATGAAACCATCTCTTTAAGTTTAGAGTCTTATTATTTTGATTGAACATTATTATTGTTAGATATATAATAAAATAGTGTACATGTATATATTTTCAGTATTTGGGTTGTGTTGAAGTGTTTGAGTCTCGTGGTATGCAGGTGTGTGAAGAAGCGGTGAAAACACTCAAAGATGTAAGTTTTGCAGGAGTCGGTTATAGATCTTGATACAATATTTTATAATGCAAGTTTTGAGTCGCGGTACATGTTACACCTTTTTTGCATATTTTGACCTACTTTTAGTTATTTGCATGGATTGTAAGAGCCGATTGTGTGTGACCAGACTAAACTGCTGACAGGTCATTAACATTGATATTAAGCTGCATGCCTCCAAATATACCAAAATAGTTCAAGAAAATCACACTTGAAAAAATTTACTAAGACTTTCAAAAAGGTAAAAATATTCAAGTTTACATGTTACACGCTACTAAAGACTGATTTTGAAGTATTTATCACCATATTTATACTGCATTACTAATGCATACCTGACTAACACAGTAAGGGCTATTTTTGCATATTTTGACCTCTTTTTAGAAATTTGCATGGATTCATTTGGATTGTAAGAGCTGATTGCAATGTGTAAATTATTTTCTTTGTTCACCTCACAATATTTTACTTTTAAATACATACATTTTCAAATTTTTCACAAAAATAAGCATGAATCTGGAGGCATGCTGCTTTAAAGTGGAAAGTTAAAATAAATAATTTCCACTCTAAGTATTAAGAAAGTAATTCATCTGAGTTCAATAGTTGTACATATGATGTACATAACTAAATGTTATTTGATACATTCATACATAACCATTTGTATAATTATATACATTTATCTGTTTGTATAGGTGATAACATGTAGTCAAGTTTCACTTGTTGAATATTGCTTTAGCATCATAATTGACACACATCAATAAAAAGTTTATGCAGAATTTATATTTAGTTTTATTGTGTAGGAAGCTATAAACTTTATAAAGATATGCTTTTGAGTTGATTCCTAGAACCAGCAAGTACAAAGCAATGTGCTTAAAGTTTTTTTTGCAAGGAAACAAGGGTTTGCCCGGCCCTGGCTGGGTTTGAACCAACACAATAATATTTAATTCTATGGACATGGATACTGACTTATTTAAACCACCAGTATTAAGTCAGGCCAGCTTAAAGGTCTGTACAGTCTTGACTCAGGTGTGCCTCTATATTTTAGGCTGCCTGATTATGATACTTTGATACTGAAATTCTTTAGTAAATCTTCCTGTTGACTGTTTAATTTTGACGAAAGCAAGTTCATTACACAAACTCAGTGTGGTAAGATGAGCTTTAAGGCAAGGATTTCATTTATTAACTGTGCAACTTGTTTTACTGGTTTCAAGAAATTGATTCAGAAATTGTGTGGAGAAGTTGTCAGTCACTTGTGGAGAAACTGGTAATTACTTGTTAATTGTCCAGGAAAGCCAGTAAGGTGGATCGACTGGCGAGATATTCCTAAATTTGTTTTAAAATTAGTTTTAAAAAAACAACAACAGAGAAACAAACAAAGTTTGGTGTTTGAAATATGATGATGCATGATGATAATTAAATATAGAAAGAAAAAGAATTAAGGTGTATGTCAGGATTAGTTCTGTTCGAATGATAAAACAATAGTTCACCATTCTTATCATTTTATGTAACCTAATTGCTGTCTGAGAAAACGTATTACAGTGAAGTCTAATTTCCTATGTTTTAGGTCTAGTTTTCAATCTTTTAGATAAATTTGTCATTTTATGAGCATATTTCATTGTTAACAGTGAATAACGGTATAATCAATAATGTTTTGTAACTTCAGAAATGTAAAGGAAAGTACCAGCGAGCAATTCTCTATGTATCTGGTGACGCTCTGAGGGTTGTTGATGAAATCAGCAAGGTTTGTTAATGTTATCGTAATATGATAATATATTTATGTCAACTCTGAAGGCTGTGGGTTCAAATTAATCGTGTTGGAATAAAGAGACGCTGATTTCGTGCATTTGAGAAAGCTATCAAGCCTGATTTGTAGTTTGGGTGGTTCTGCTTTGATCAATGGTCATCTACCACTTAAAAAAAACAACAGTCAAAACAATAGTTGAAACAGATGGGGGTTTTTTGGACAGCTGTTGGGAAAATATTTCATTTTTGAAATTTGCGGGGAAAATAGATGTAATGTGCTGAAAGTAAAAAATTTGATGAAAGTCAAATGATATAAATTACTGGTAATATATTACATATCATAATTATATATGTCAGAATTATGTAAGGCATCAAGAGTTATTTTCAGAGTCGCTCGTCCTACAGGACAAGAAGCTACTTAATCCAATGTGCAAGCAACATTTTTCTACTCGTCCTGCATCGAGTTCTCTTAAATTCTGCTCGTAATTACAATCCGACGAGTGGAATTTTTGATCTCTGGTCATGTGCGAAAATTCAGACAATTGGAAAGTAAACAATGAAAAGTCCTTGAACATTGATAACGTAATCTTAGAATGCTGAATTAAGCCTGTAAAATTACTCTGCTATAAACTTAAAGGGAAATATAGTTTCTACGAAAGCAATCTGATAGAAATGACTATTAAACATTTTAATTGCTCGATCATTAAAGAGAAAGCCAAGTTAATTGCTTCTATGTCTTTTAAAGCTGCAATTTAATGCTTAATTAAAAATTCCAAGGCCAAGAGGAAAAAAAAAGTTCTGTTTCAGATCTTCCTACCTACGTAAACTACTGAACCTAGGTGTTTTTGGCCTCAAATCAACAATATTAATAAACTGAAAAAAATAAATATACAATGTACATAAAAGGAGAAAATCCTGCCTTAAGTTGGTGCGGTAATTTTATGGGGCGGACACCAGAAACAAAGCTATTATTTGTGGGGCCTAAAGCTGCCATTCAAAGCTTGATTAAGAATGCTGATGCCTGCTATGATAAACTGATACCTTTTGGAAACATTATCAATATGTTTCCAAGCCATTTAAACTTACAATTATGTTTATGGATATTCACAAAGTTGTCTTTGTTGTTTCAAGTTAATAGTATTGCATGCTTTACTCTTGTAAGTTAATTTTTCATCTTATAAAAAGACAAATCTGGGTAGATTTTGATACAAACCCGGGTAGATTTTAATACAAGCCTGGGTATAAGTGACATTATTTCAAGAGGGGCACTGGGCTTGTTGATCAAGTACAAATCTAATGTATGAAAGTTGAATACTGTTAGATGAGGGAGTTTTCCTGCTAGCACACTGAAGATTGTTAGTTCTACTTGTTCGTACCTTGGAACAATAACAACAAGAAAAAAACCATTAAAATTATGCTATATTGCTTTGGCTACTATTTGGGTTCTTTTCAATGGAAAAAACTTAAAAGTCAGCATGTGATAAAAACAGTTTGAGTTTGTAGTAGAAAATAAAGATTTTTTTTATTTGAAAAAAAATTAATTAAAAAACAACTAAGTGATAATAAGAATTTTATTTTAATGTTTCAGAGTATGATAGTTGATCAGACCATAGAGAAGGTCTCTTTTTGTGCCCCGGACAGAAATCATGAGAAAGGGTTTGCTTATATATGTAGGGACGGTACAACAAGACGGTGGATGTGCCACGGCTTTCTTGCAGTCAAAGAATCGGTATATCAAGTTGATAACATAATTTCTGTTTCTTCTATGTATTGACAAGAATTATTTTTCATGTCATAAAAAACACGGTCCAACATTGGTTGTTTCATGAAATATGTGATGATTTTTATATAAATCTTACATAAATTAATATAAAATTAATAATTTGAAAAAAATATTTTAAGTTTGTCTGCAAGATATTAGTAAAATATCTGTTATTTGTGTAAAATGTTCAAATAAATTGATATTTATTATTCTGAAAATTCCAAAAGATGAAGGTAAGATGTTTTGATTTATGTTTGAGTCACACATATTTCTTATGAAACCATTCTTTGTTTTATGTACACACACACACATGACAGGGTTTTAATGATAATATGTTGTCAAGCTGTTGTTATTCACCCATCATTTTGTACAGTTTTCTTTAAAGCTTTTGTTTCTGTCAGTGCTTCCAGTGACTGTCACTGTACCCCCCATCCTCCAAGTTCTTATCTTACTTTGCTGCTATCTAGAGCTGTTTAGTGTACTAATACACCCCACCCACATTATATTTTACTCCCTTTTGGGTACTTTGTCTTATTTTTCCATGGTGAGAACAATACATTGTCTTTAGAGGGAAATTTTCTTGGAATCATTGATAAACTTCATCATCACATCTTATACATGAATGTTTGATTTTTATTATAAAAAAACAAAAACAAACAAAAAACACCATAAAACCCTTTCTCCTGCTTTGTGATTTTTTTTGGTGAGGGGAGGGGGGCGCTGTTAATTTCTTTTTTGACAAGCAAGACAGAAATGCATTTGCGTATACCTGCCTTATCTTCCAATCTGAGGCTATTTCAAAAGAGGCAGGTAACTGCAGGCATATGATTTTTCGCCGTCAAACAAAGTATAGTTGCCAATGTCATAGATTTCCTTTGACAGATTACTATTTCAAAGCCAGTAGATGTTGCTAAAACTTCTAAGATGTCTTCAAAGTAAATACACACTTGAGAACCTAAGATTGTAGTCAATTTGGTTCATGCATAATTTAAAACACTCATTGTATTTTATGTTCTTGAAAGTTTGAACACCAAACACTCTTTCTAAATTTTCTCTCTGTCGCATTTTCTTTACAAACATAGAATCATCTATTACTTAAAATCATGCTAGCTAGGTGCTTGTAGACGTTCTACACACATTTTGTCATATCTAAAACAGATAAATTAAAGCAGATTCTGGTGTCAAGCATGGCTGAACATTAAATAAAACTTAATTCAACATGTATTATTAATGTATATATAATTATTGATTTTTGATTACCTTATTAAGTTATTAATTATTAATTGCTACTGTTGTTTTTGTTGTTGTTAGAATATAAATGAGCCATTTTGTTAAATTATGCTTGTTGAAATGCCATCTTTATATGGGGTGTATGCTAATTAGTTAAAGATTTCAGTATTATATAAGAATGTAAATAATGAAATTGAAACTTTGTCCTATTTGTTTTCTATTAATCTAACTCTTAAAGATGTCACTTTGTTTTCTTTGCTCATTTGTTAAGTATTATACCATTTTTCAACCATACATTTATATAATTATTTGTATTTAGATTTTATCTACTGAGGGAGAGGGTGGTGGAAAACACACTTTAGATTTGGAATTTGGTTTAGATTGTAGAAATTTTGATATTTGACATTAGATGATAATGAATTCCATAAACAAATAAAACATTGAATTGATTATACCTAGTTTTAAGTGATGTTAAAAAGAGTTTTATTCCTTTGAATGTCCTTTTGTAGAAGTCGTTTTGGCACCATAAATTTGTGTACCAACTTCAATCTTACAAAACCCTATTTCTGACCAAAAAAATCTAAATTATTTAGGACAGATATAGTTAATTAATCAATTAGCCTTGGATAAATTTAATGTTAACTAGCAACTTTATGATTGATGGCATTTCAAAGGAACAAAAATATGAAATATACATCCAGTATTAGTGCATGTGTTTTTCAGTTCATTTGTTATGTAGCATACCGATCCTATGTTTATGATTTTCATGTTAATGGTAAAATGCTTTACTACTGATAAAACAATAAACAGTAGTTGATAATTGACCCTTAACCTGCTGAATTTTTGTAATGGACTTGCCCTGCTATAGATTTGGATTAGTCGATTTGAATTTTAAGGGGTGTCAGTATCAAAATACAAAAATTGAGCTAACTACAGTGTAAAGGTTGGTCAGACTGCAGGGAAATGCAGGCCGGCCTGGCTATATACTGGTAGAGTAGGCTTATCTGTTCAGAAACCAGCAGGTTAAAGGTTAAAAGTCTGTGTATGTTAAGTTTGTTTAAAGCATGACAGAGTGTTAAAGCTTATTTTAAGCAAAAGTCTGAAGTAAGTACACTTTGTTGGCAGATATGGAGAAAATAAAGGTCAAGAATGGAAATTCAGGTGGAACTTTGATATAGTTAAGATTAGATGATGCAGCTTGTCTTTGAAGACACCTGTGTCCAAAGTTAATGTTACGAGATTTAAGGTTACATTTATTTGAATATATTTTACATTGATAGGTTGATGCCTTATGTTGAAATTATTTTTATATTTCATACATTTGCTGGGATTATTTTACACTTTTTTTTTACAGTTCATTTTGTTTTGAATAGAATTAAAAGTTTTTACAGACATGTTTATAACTTTTAGTAATGGAAGGATAGTTTAGCATTTTTTCCTTGACCTGTTAAATTTATATGCTTAACAGCTGTCAAATGCCTCTGAAACTTGTGTGCAACAAAGTAGTTAAATGCTTGAGAAACATAGAGTTAAACTGCTGTTAAATGTCTAAATTTGCTGTGGAATTCTTGTGAAATTGCAGCAGAAAGCAAATGCTTTAGCACAGGTGAATGTTGAATATGATTGTGTCAAACAAAGTGGTCAACTGCTGTTAAATTGCAGCCTTAATGAATACATGTATATACAGTAGTTAAAGGGACTCCACTGAGATAAAAAAAAAAGCCTAAAAACATAGAATTTGAATTTCTTGCATAAATCAACCTGGGTACTCAAACAGAAAGATCAGCAGAAGATAATAAAGAAATGTACGCAGAAATAAATTGAAAATTGTATTTTTGTGTTATTCTTAGCCAAATACAATTGCAATGGTTTTCAATTTTAGGTCATTTTCAAAATTACAATAGCAGAAGTTTTGCACCCAAGTTATTGGTCTTAATCTACATCAAATGGAAAATTAATTTCGAAAAAATTATTTCAAGAATCGGCCTGTCAAAAAAAATCAGTGGAGTCCCTTTAAGATTTCCTCAGTTTGGAAGAAAGCATTTCAAATTTTGATTTTCATGACTTTTTCAAATATTTGTGAATTATTGTCCTCACTTTTTTCTTTGTGTCTAGTAAGAATTTGGCATGTGTTTGTTTTTATTGAAATTCTTCCAGCTATTGTTAATGCTTATAATGTTGAACTATTTGACGGGTTAATTCCTGTTATTGGTTATACTAAATTTTCTCCATTTCTGCCGGGAGTACTTGGAAGACCATTGTAACACAACGCTGAGAACAAAAACAAAAACTGTTTTAATTAACACTTAGTTGCATTTATTTTCTGTAGAGATTATGGAGAAAGCAAAAGATTAAGGTAAACGCTAATTGCATTGAATTAACATCAAAGCATGTATTACTATATTTATACATAATTCTTAACTTCTTAATATGTAATATTTCATCAATTAGTACATACATTTATGCATTTATAACCATATATATCATATATATTCATGTGTAAATAATACAGATGTAGATCTTGTTTAGCATGACCTGATTCGTGTATATTAGAAATTAGGTCGTCCGGTCCTGTGACATAGATGTGATTTTTATTCGGGCAATATCCATGATTGTTCATTTGATGTTAAAGTTGAGATCAGATGATAGCATTTCTCATTTCGGCAATAGCGAGGGCTGTAATTGAGTTTTTGATATGTCATTACAGAAAATATATATTCAGCTATTTGCATAAGAAGAGTATCAGTATAGACTTCACTCTGGCTTATATAATATCACAGACTGGCCGCGTATCAGATTGATCGGACAAAAATAAAGAGATGAGGAGAGATATTGGTGTATTGATCTATTAAAGAGGTCTTTGCCAAGCTACTACAATCAGGATATCTGTGTCTAATGTTAACTCTCAACCTGCAGACATTTCAATTTTTGTGTAATGAATTGGCCCTGATTTGAATTTTGGACATCAGTTTAAGAGATTTCAGTATCAAAAAAAAAATAAAGAAATAAAAAAAAAAAAAATTGTCATACTGGTGACAGAAGCTATCCATTTTTAAGTCTTAGTTCCAATAGCTTAAGGGTTATAATTGTGGGCTAAGTATTAATTAATTCTGATACTCTGATACATAAGTTGATAAAATATTATAGAATTGAAATGGCCCTGATAGAGATAACAGGTTGTACTCTTCTCTATCTCAGAAATAATACAGGGAGAATAGGTCATGAATCTGACATACATAAGATAGAGCCAGAACAAAAATGATTGTCTGATTAATTTTTTAAAGTAAAAGTGGGGGGGGGGAGGTGGGGGGTAAACTATTGTCTTATTCCTAAAAAACATTTAATTTGGACATATTTGGCAAGGGTTCAAAATGTTAGTTTTTTATATAAAGCAGACAACATTGTGTCTGGTGAGATTGTATAGACTTGCCAGCTAGTCTGGCTTTGTACCAGTGGCATAGGTCTGCAATAGCACCATTTTATATAGCCCAGTGTTTACACAAAATGTCCAAATTTTGTGGAAGGGGGTTGTAAGAGAATTGTTTAAAAACAAGAAACAGGCTTAAGCTCGATTGAGTATTGATTTTCTCTAAGAGTACAGACCCTAAGAAATAAGAATAAAAAAAAAGTTTCTCAAAATTAAAATTTTTTCGTATAAAATATTTGAAGCTCAGAATTAACTTAGATAAAATTCAGACATATTAAAAACATGCTTTGATTGTATGTGTGTAATGTGAGCTTTTATCTAAACCCTCTAGTTCATTGTGTGCTAGTCAATTCTTTATGGCAGTGGGAAATACTGGACAATAAACCCTCATTACCACCCATACATGCAAATTTATTACCTGTTATTATTGTTCAGAATTGTCTATACACATTTGAGCCGCGTCACAACAAAACCAACATGATGCGTTTGTGACCAGCATGGATCCAGACCAGCGTGCACATCCGCGCAGTCTTATTAGGCTTACAAACCCTATAACAAGTAGAGAAACTGGTAGCGAACAGCATGGATCCTGATCAGACTGCACGGATGCGCAGGCTGGTCTAGATCCATGCTGGTCGCAAAAGCATTATGTTGGTTTTGTCGTGACGCGGCTCATTTTCTGTTTTGAATCCATCCAGCTATATGAACTACCGTGTCTTATGTAATGTATTAATAAATCTTCATAAAATGATAACAGACAATTTTCCTACCATGCCTCGCACTTATCTTCTTGGTTAGTGCCTAAAAATAGAAATCCTTATTGTTAGATTGTTTGATGTAGTGTAAAGTTAGAAGCCACTAAATGACAGTGATTATGAAATATCATGGACACATTATTCTCATAATACCATTGTGTAACAGAAAATCCGAAGAAAAAAAGTAATTTATGGCTTTTCTATCATGTGAGCCTACACACTGTTTGCAGATGAAATATCTATGTCTATTTCCTATGGAACTTGAGTATACCAAAATTCCTCTAGCCTTTTAATTAATAGTGTTCATTTACAAGATTATTTATGGTAGTGCTAGTATTAGAGAGTATTATGTTACCTTTTTGAGATATATACAACAGACTATTAGCTCTTTTCCTAGGAGATAATTAGTTTTTTGAGCTATAGTGCTATCATTGAGAGAACCTCATTAATGATGTTATTATTCCATGTTGACTTGATCTTGTATTAAACTCCCCTGTGACCTTTAGACATTTTATATAACTATTTTGTTATATAACTTGGAGGCTATTTACATGACTGTAAACATAATGCAAGTGCGACATTCTTTTGGGAACAGTTTCATCGCTTTTATCATTATCAACATTATATAATGTTGTTGGAAATGTAAGGTTGAAAACATTAAAGTTATTATAACATAGAAACTAAATACATTATTATACATCCTTTTGGTTGTTTCTACAAAATTTATAGAAGAGAAAATATTAAAAGTTAGTGTAGTCAGTTACTAATAATGTTCAATTATTTTCATGCCAATAGTTGAAATTTCATTTTGATAATGGCCTTGTCCAGCTTGAAATTTGAGCTGTCCACTTTTGCTTTCAAAGTGATTTCAAGGTCAAAGTACTGATTATGAATTGCCAAAGTTAATGTGTTGACTGCCAAAGAATAAAGTTAAACTGCATGAATGTTTTAGGCTTCCTGCCTCATTTCCTTTAAGTGCTAAAACATATTGTCACCTTAGTGCAGTAATAGATTAACTCCTATTAAGGTATATAAGGAGTTAACAGGTGACGAAATAGAGTTCTCATCTTAAAAGTAATCTTTCATTACCATGATAAGTATCTTAAAGGGACTCGTCCATCTTTCATTGTGAACTAAATCATTATTTTTGAGAAAATTTTCAAAAATAAGTACTGACTAAAAAGCAAAGTACAGATCATGATCAGGCAGTTTTAATGTGCCAGCTGATCTTGGTCTGCACTAGTTGCCAGGGTAGATTCATTTGCTGTGAGCAGGCTAAAAGTTCAGATCAAAAGCCCCGCCATAACTAAAAGAAAATACTTTGAATAAATCATGCAGTTTGATAGGGGATAATATTTGTCCAGTATGTATCTTATTTAAACATAGCTGCAATATATTGAAGTATTTCCAAAAATTACCAACATGTAAATTCTGACAAGGACACATTGAGGCTTAATAACAAAGTATATAATAATATAGTTTTAATAATTTACTTAATATAACATTATAAAGCAGATATATTCCAATTGTACATCTATTTACTCTTATATGAACTCTAATATAGCTAGCTATTAAAGTTCACAGAATAGCCTTCTCTCTCAGGAAAAAGAGAAATGTGTTGATGTAATCGGTTATTGGTTTAGCCTTCTCTATAATGCATGAGAAATTGTCAACCAATAAATGGTTATCGACAAATGTCCCCCCTCCGTGTTTGTTATATGTATAATTATAAGATATATACTGTTACACTGTAGAGAAACATTTCATCATCAAAAATGTTTTTTATCATGATTCTCGTTTCTTCTTTTGCTGCTGGGTGTCCAGACGGTATTTGAGCTCTTTGTTGTCACTAACTGCAAGCTTTAAATGTGTTTTCTTTATATTTACAGCATCCGACATTGTAGATAATAGTGTAGTCACAAAATTATAATCGAGTGTTTGTTATGTTACTAGGCACATTAGGCTGTTTTTAGCATGAGCTAACATTCTTACAGCATGGACTATAACCAGATATCACACTTAACCCTAATGTAATAAATGAACTTGTCTAGCTTCTGTTTTGGAACGGTCCATTATAAATTTTGGGGATATCAAGATGAAAATTTGAAGTTGAAGCCAACAGTATAGAGCCTGGTCAGACTGCACAGCTGGCAAAGGCTAAATTAATTGCACATCTAGCATAAAAGGGTTTTAGATAATGTATGTACTGACTTATTTTCAAGAAAACGTTTCATTTGTTTACCCTTTGCTTAAAGTATGGCATTTTAAGTTTCTCAGCACTTTTGTTTGGTTTGCTGTATTATTATTTAACAGTACCATACCCCTTAAAGCATGTTTGTTTGTTGGGGATAGGGGGTGCCAGGTCTTATAATCCTTTCCATACTAAATATCTTAAATGGACTTGTCCATCTTTAAATCTGGGCAAATCCATTCATGATAATATTAAGGGACAATTTCAAAATAATTATTGACTGAAAAGCAGACAGTGCAGATCATGTGATACATCATATAAGGTGGCAAGAATGTGGCGGTTGATCGTGGTCAGCACTGGTCAGTAGATTCAGTTATAGCCATCAGGATAATGGTCAGCAGATACTGTTATTTTGTGAATTTGTTAATAGCATATTAATTATATAAGTTACTAAGCTTTTCTTGTAATTTTCTTATGTGATCTTAAAATAGTCCCTTGATTTAGAAATAAATGGCATCTTGGTAAAAAAAATGTAATATTATTTAAATGGCTTCTTAATTAATGAAAATTGTGAAATAATATGGGATGTTAAATTTTGTATTTAAGTACATGCACAATATCAGATACTAGTAAAAAGGGTATCTTATAATATCAGATAATACAGGTCATCTTAATGAAAAAAAATTGAATGATTAGATTAAATGTTGTTTTTTTTTGTTTGTTTTAGAAAAAAATAATTTTATGTTGCTAGTTGTTAAAATTCCATAGAAATAAATCTATATATTAGTGTGATACATTTGTAACTTGTACAGCTTGACTTATAATGTTGTAAACTTTTAAACTGTAACAGAAAATTGATTGAGGCAACAGTAGGAGAAATTTTTATCATAACATGTATATATTTAGAAGCTTCTACAATTTGATATAGAAGTAATTTCATTTATTTGATAGGTAGTTTATCTTTTGTAAAATATCAAATTGATATGTTGTTTTCTTTTTATTATGTTATTCTTTCTTTAAATAATATTTTAATTCAGTAATAAATTTATAAAGGTGATTGGTACAATATTATGCATGCCATTCAAATGGTAAAGGAAAACCCCCACCCCTCTCTGCTTTATGTGTAAATTTGCTTTCCTAGTAAAATATCTTTGGTTTTATATAACGAGGTTGAGTTAATTGTTTTATAATTTCCCTTCAACATATATAAACCAACCTGTAATAGTATATGAGTTTAGCTTTTAAGTTAACATCTTTTGATTTTTGTTTTGTCGGTCCCCGTGGTTATTTTAGTCATTAATATTACCTGAGAATTAATTACAAAATATTTGGACATATGTTTTACAATAGGTGTGTATTTATCTACAGGGTGAAAGGTTAAGCCATGCAGTTGGTTGTGCGTTTGCGATATGTTTGGAACGGAAGCAGAAACGTGACAAAGAGTCCACGACAAGTGTGACGGTGACGTACAGCCAGGACCGATCAACATTTGAGAGAATGGGGTCATTTAGACAGACATCAATGACTGAACGTCTCACCGACCCACAAAGTGCAATATTGGCGGGTACGTAATAAAGTGATGAAATAAGTATTGCGTCATAGAAGTTGACCCTTCTGTTTCTATTTTATATAATGAACTTGTTTTGTTTGTGATTTGATGTGTCTATTATTACTGTATTTTGTTTGAAATTGGTGAAATGCAGTGTAGATTGTAGTTTCATTTTGTGTTATATAATTTATGTTCAGTACTTTCAGGTAAGCATATAATCTTCAGACTGTATCTATGTATTTTTCATAAATCAACTGATTATGCTAACAATAAAAGTATTTATGCTTTAATGTGTAATGTCAGTTTTATGTAACATGCAATTATTCAGTTTTATAGTTGTCAAAAGTAGTCAAATCAATTATGTTCTTTACAAAGAACATACTCTTTCAGGTACATGTAGGTGAAAACAATTTTCTACAGGAAAATATGACTATAGATTTGAATTCATTAAATCTGGTCTGATCTTGCAGCTGCGACATACATAATAATGTACCTTTTCTGTAGAGACTATTATATAAGTTTATTGGTTATATACACAGATAATATTTTTTATAGTGCGTCTACTCTTTTGTAGAAAAGTGTATATAGTTGTTGCACGAAAAGTTTGCATTTCCTGAAATTTTTTATATCTTCAGAACCAGTACCAGTGAAGAAGGTAGACAATCCGTTTGCGGTGCAGCGTCCACATGCTAGCCAGAATCTGTTGGTAAGACAAGGCTCGTTCCGTGGCTTCTCAAAGCTGCAGGAAGCGTCCTCTCCATTCAAAAGAACCTTGTCACTGAGGTTAAATGAGCTGCCTTCCACATTACAGAGACAAAATGCAATGGAAATATCTCCTCCTAAATCAGCAGGTTTGTAGCCTTAATCAAGTATAGTGATTTTCTTTTTTCTTTAATCATATTCTTCTGAATTAGTGTAATGGTTTTGCCCAGCTTTAAATAAGGAACAGTCTTTTCAAAGTTTAGAGGCACATTATGCCTCGGAAACAAATAAATTTTACTTCTTTAGAAAGGGGAAACATGTATTTTTATAACATTTAATTAAATATTGGCTTTAGAGCATGCTAGATGCTTGTTACCTGAAGTAAGTAACACTTAATGTGAAAAAGTGAAATAATTTGTCATAAAAGTAGCAAAATGTAAACAAAGTATTATTTTGACTTCCATTCAGAATAATTAGTCGCCACATTTTAGTGGCCAAAATGCAACATAAAAAAAGATGGTTTAAATAATTAGTCAATGTGTTAACTGTTTGGAAACCATTAAAGTACTCCGAAAATTAAAAGCTTTTGAGAAATAGAAAATAAAAGCATTTCTAGGGCATAATGGGCCGTTAAGGAATAATTATCAGTATCAAAATACGGAAGTAATGAGCCACTAACATTATAAGAGCCTGGGCAAAGGCTAATCACTTTTAGTCCACGTTGGTTAATAATTAATAACTGAATGTAAGTGAAATTATAGAATTGCCTGTGGATTTTTAAGCTTGTCTTGCATGTAAGCTACTTCACTTTGACCTTGTTTATATTATCTTTTGATACATGTGCTTGATTACTATAAAAAGTGAGAAAGTTATATTTTGTGTGGGTTTGAATTAGATAATAAAGATGTTTGATCAGTGCACGTGATAATGTAAGTGATAATCAAAAACTTAGTGTAATTTCACTAAAGGTCCTGGTTATTTTAGTTACAATTACATTCTGCATTATACAAAGGCAATTTCATATATAGTTTTATACTATAAGCTCTATAAATCATGTTTTGTATTGTATTTGTATTGTATTTCCCTGTATAACTTATTTACAAGATTTATATTTGGAAGTTAAAAATGTACACTTGTAGAAAATAAGAAAGAATTGGTATCAAATCCAGGCCAATTTGTAGGTTACCTATCCTAATATTTGACTGTAAAGCAGTTATAAACTGTAGCTTAACACTAGACACAAAATTATATTTGGCTCAGGTGTCTTAGATACAATAAATAGATGGAAACAGAAATGAATGTAATTCTCTCCATATCATATGATACAAATAAAGATATTTAGTTTAATTTCTAGGAGAAAATTTATTATATTATATATTGAGAGGCAGATTGCCATATTGTTGTAGTTGACCCTAGAAATAGACACAACGGGTTATAGTTGTTGACTTAAAACCAATTGCCCCTCATTCCTGTAGGCTTGAGTCTTGCTAGGAATATTGAAGCCTATCCAGCTAGCTTAAGGAATACCAGTGTTTCTACTCAGAAGCCAGTTTGAGTCTGAAATAATGCACACAGGGACACCCGAGGTTTTCCTTCACCATTAAAGCTGGAAAATTGCCATATAACATTAAACCCAACAAAAAATAAAAACCGTGGAAATATTGTTAAAACTGCAAAAATTTGACCATCAGCGTTGTTGATATATAATGTATTATTTACAGGTCTGAACAATAATGGAGTGATTCATGAGGTGCCTTCACCTGAGAATGAAGATTCTATCTCACAGATGTGTCAGCAACTTACCCAGGGCTTATCAGCCCTTACGGAAGACCCTTTTGCCTCAGCCCCAGTTCAGGGCGCACAAAATGCTTACCTAGTGAAACAACATTCAATGCCAGCAACATTCCATACAACTCAACCAGGTATAATCACTGTATAATCACTGTATTATGTTTATTAGTAGTGTGAAGTAAAGATCTGTTTTAAGTAATGATATAAAATGATGTAGTGATCTTATCATGACTGTAGGCACAAAACAGAATATCTGGCTCAAAGTTTATCATTTAAGGCAGTTGCAAGACTCTACCATGTTCCTGCTGAAATACCTGATAGTGATATTCCCACCTGTGACAAGAACTAGTGTTGGCTCCTTTTTCTTACATATTAAATTTCAATTAAATCTCAAGTGATGACTAAGAAAAAGTTTTAATTATAGCACTTGGGTTATGAATAAATTAAGAATATACAACTTCAAGCTACTTATTTCTGAAGTTGGTAAGCTGATATCATTTTAAAACACACAGCTTGCTCCTCCTGGGTTTTTTTGGTGGCGGGGAGGATTGGTATAAGATGACATTTCCCAGCCTTGGTGAAAATCCTGCCTTATACGCAGGAAAATGTGTGACATTTTCCTGGTAGTTTATATAAGGTTGATGGTTCTACTCAGAAACATTTGTGTTGAGATGTTTGATATATCTACTGCCAGCATAGATTGAAGCCTGCTATATGACCATAACAGTATTCAAATTCTCACCAATAAAAATTCTGATTATATTACCGTAACTTTAAATATTTATGCTTCTTGTTTAAGTTGCATTTGACTGGTGAATATGTTAATAGGTATTGTATCTTTAGTCCAAGGCATATATTTTGAAGTATGTTGTAAGAAATGCTAGAATTTTTCTTAAAAATTTATCAAGTTGGAAGAATAAAAGGAAGACTAAATTTTTTTTTTTTTTCAAAATGGGAATTGATCTTTACAGTTTGTACTCATTGAAAGAGGAAAAAAACATTAATTTGTAATTAAAATTAAATTATTTTTCAAAAAATTTTTAATTTTTGCAAAATTATAGAAAAATTTTTGAATTAATAAAATTTTTTCAGTAAAATATAATACAATTTTTTTTCAACATTATAAAAAAATGTATAATTTTTATATATAATAGTTTATTTAGATAAATTTTTAATTTAAACCCCAGTTATCAATCATCCTGCGCCTCCATTGCACCAGACCAATCCATGGGGGTCTCCAAGTCATACAGGAACCACTGCAGCTAATATAGAGATGATCCCTGGCCGGGCATCACCTTCAACTAATCCGTTTGTAAACACGGCAAGTTCGTCACCGGCTAGCAGCGTAACATCTGGATCTACTATAACGACGACACGACCATTGTTGCACGAACACAACAGAAGTCATTCCATGGACTCTAGTAACGTTGCCATTTGGCAGCAACAACAACAACAAAATACAAAAAAGCATACTTTGCTTGAAATGGCACATCACCAAAGTTTTCAGTTAAACGGTAATGCCACTACTGGAGAAAATATATGGCCAACTGACTCTGACTGGGCGTCTAAGTATCAACAGACTGCTACCAGTAATTCATCAACACAGAACCAATCTAAAACCACTGCGAAAAGTGAGGACACTTTTGACCCGTTTGATGTCGCTTGGGCGGCAAAAAATTCAGGCCAAGAGCAGATAGCTCAGACCAAAAACAGTGCCAGTAGTAATCCCTTCACAACGAAGACAGTGACAACATACAAAGTGGAGTTGTGATTCAATTTCTTAATATATAAAGGAAGGGATATAATGTTATATAAAAAAAAGAGGAGGAAAAAAAAGAGACTTTATGCGTTTATAATTAAAATGTAAGAAAGTTTGTGTTGTTTTCCAGTTTTCGGATAAAAGCATAAGCTGGATGGCTTTATTTTCGACTTGTATGTACAGGTATAGCTTAGATAGAAATTAAGTATTTATTTAGCATAAATTAATGATGCATTGTGCATCTTGATACAGGATCAGTACTGGGATAGATTATGGAGTTTCATAAATTCATTATACATTGTAGTATTTTTATGGAACAGTTTAAGTCAGACTCATTTTTTTATAAGCATATTTTTAAAAATCATGTTTTAGAAGAGTACTTCATAACAAATTTTATTTCTTATATTTTCGTTTCTTTTATGATTTTTTGCCCAAATACCATATATGCCTCATTTTCGTATGCACATATCTGGGAAACAGACTTTCAGATCTCTTTTTATTTTGAAAAAAAGGGAGAAAAGAGACTGATTGTATATTTCAGAAGTTAAGGTTGGGACCACTAGACTGTATTAGATGATTTTAAGTAAGATATGCATGGTTATTGCCCATACAAGTTGAGTATATTGTTGATATATCATTGCTGTATGCATAGAATGCTTTAAGTTTTATATCTGTGTCTTAAAACTGGTACAGGTGACTGGTCAATATCTGATATATTGCACTAGAAGTTGGCCAAAAACTGATTAATGAAAAAGAGATTTGATCAAATACCCAATTTATTGCATTAAAGGAGGGTCAAAAGATAAATAAGGGATGCAAAATATTAGATCAGTAATAGATTTCTGAAATAAGATTTTCAGTAAGTGATTAATGGATTTAGAAATTGGTCAATAACAAATAGATCTATATGAAATGTGTATATTGATGTTTGTTTTAATTATAGAAATAAGCCAATTTTTATAATATTTATGAAATGGTAAAAAAAAAAAAAATGAAAAATTGTATGAAACATTTTGGTAACATTTGTGAACTTAATTGTACAAGTAAGAATTTTCCACTTCAAAATGAAGATTATTTTTCTATGAGGAACTTAAGATATTTTAGGACTGTTTGCTTATGCTAAACTAAGTGTCATATCTCTAAACAAAACATTTTTGTTAAAGGTTTTTGTTAATATTTATTGAGCTGCAAATACAATTCTGATTTGAAATATGTAAATAAAAAGTCTAATGATTTGATATATATCTACATATTTTAAATCTTTATTTTTTTACAGTTCAGTGTAATGAAAAAAAGCCTTTTACCAAAATGCTTCATCAGAATTTTTGTGGTAATTTATGTAAAGAAAAAATTTATCAACAGAATCAATATAAGAAAATATCTTGGAAGTATTTTGTAAAAGGGAGATAACTTGGGCCAAATGCTGGGGAAATAAGGCAGTTTTGATCATTTATTTTCGGGTAAAACCAAAATGGCCTACATTTTTGCAAACAGAAATTTGATCATTCCTGAATATTTTAAACAGAATTTTTTGTTATAGATTCCTGAGAAAATGATTTTTTTTTTTGCTGTTTACACAGTATGATGAATTAGATAATTTTAGATTGATCTGGGTTTTAATATTTCCTTAGGGGGTTTTATTAGTAATACAGAAATCAGCAAAATTGGGGCTTAATTTGGTTTTGTATTCTTCCTTTTTAATGCCCTAATTGTTGTTTTAGCCCGGATAAGGGAAAAGGTTTTTCATTTCACCCCTTTTTTTTTCATTTTTTTAAGAATATTTCATCTTGATTCATGTTGTACTATGAGGTCTTTGATTTCTATTTTACAGAATCAGTTGCAACACTTGAGTGAAGCATATTTGGACAAATTAGTAAAACAATTTGTGACATTTAATTGTAACAATTTGCAACACAAAAGTTTGAATTATTTGTGACATTAATGTGTTACAATTTGTAATGATTAATTGCAACAAATTTGTGACATTTAAGTGAAACAATTTGTGACATTTAAGTGGAACAAAATACAACATTTAAGTGAAACAATTTGACATTTAAGTGAAACAATTTGAGACATTTAAGTGGAACAATATACAACATTTAAGTGAAACAATTTGTGACATTTAAGTGGAACAATATACAACATTTAAGTGAAACAATTTGAGACATTTAAGTGGAACAATATACAACATTTAAGTGAAACAATTTGTGACATTTAAGAGAAACAATTTGAGACATTTAAGTGGAACAATATACAACATTTAAGTGAAACAATTTGTGACATTTAAATGAAGGAATTGCAACATTCAAGCTGAACAAATGTTATTTTATATCTTTACCAGCACATGACTGCTTAAATAACATACAGGGTTGTTTGATATAGAAATTTGTTTTGTTATGTTTGTTTACTTAGAATAATCCAGGCCAATAAAGTTACGTTTGAGTGGCAATGCTGTATGGCATTGTGGCAGAAAAGAATGTGTATTGCATACACATGTACAAACTACCATTAATGGTAACGGCTTTTTTTAGGTATTTTTGGTGCACTTTTTGTGACAAATCCAACTTTGCTCTTAAATGGGATTTGTTTGCATATTATTACAATTTTATGCTTTAACACATGGTAGAGGTC
Organism: Ruditapes philippinarum; assembly: GCF_026571515.1. Classification (NCBI taxonomy): domain Eukaryota; kingdom Metazoa; phylum Mollusca; class Bivalvia; order Venerida; family Veneridae; genus Ruditapes; species Ruditapes philippinarum. The sequence continues at coordinate 26,761 of NW_026853818.1, forward strand.
ACAGTTCTTTATTGGGAATTTTATAATAAAAAAAAGTCATTGTGACTGATTTTAATTTACTTTAAATCTGAACTATACACTGATTAAATATAAGATTTTACAACTTTTTAAACATTAAGTTCCCTACCTAAAAGTATATGCCTGGAGTAATAGGTTATGTTTTGGATTTTTTTTTTATGAAAACAATACATTGTTCTTTTATATGTCAATGATACATTTTTAAAAAAGTAAGTAAAGTTATGTCTAACCTTAACACTTTTTTCTTACAGCTCAAAGACAGAAATGACTATTTGGACAGCAATATTTAACTGTATATTTTTGATTTATGAGAATATGAAACATGCTGAAAACATAAAAAAAATCAAGTCATTCATCACAGTTTTTATGAAATGTCATACAGGTTTTGTGACTTACTACTTCAAATGTAAAACTTTGCATGAATTGTTTTATTTTTTACCACTTTAGAAAACTGATATTTTTCAGAATTTCACAGTATTTTATAGTAAGATTTTGATATGTTATGATATTCGATATCTATGAAAATAATTCGGAATTAACATCGGACATTATGTGCTATATACTGGAGGTATAACTGACTGTATTGAATGTCCGAACCCGGATTTTATTCATTATGTTTAATGTTTACACAAAGGGGCTTAATTATGTGATGAACAGAGATTCTGTAACTTTTAAAATGATGATAAACTTGTGTTGTGATACATTATTTCATTATTATTTGTGATAGCTTGTTTTTTTTTTTTTCATATTCATTTTTTAAGATCACGATAGCTTTTGCCAATGGTTCATTTTTTATTAGTGTACATATCAGTTAAATGTAATATATTGTATATACATATAAAGTTACTAACCAACTTATCTTCTCTGACCCCATATCTTTTGTGCACCCCCTCCCCCCCTGCTCCCTTCCCAAATGTTAGAAGCTTTCCAATCTAGGTCAAGGTTATGCAAATGGGGGTAAATTATAATGATAGTTTACCTGTAATGACAATCTCCTTAATTTCTTTTCAATTATTCTAGTTACCTCCCTTACTGCTTATATTCTTTTAACAGTTTCCATGGAAGACCACAATTGTTTACATGGTACAAAAAGTATTAGTAATTATGGAAAGCCACTTATGTTTACCATTATACACTCCTATTACATAAATGGCTTATGCGAGGGAAGAGGTTTTAAAAGTTATCATCATATATAGTGCTTTACCCTTTAATTCAAAAGCAATATTTGTTTCTTACATTGTCATAGGAAATGACCACAGGGCTTCAAAAGAAAATATATTTCATGCTAAAGATTTGTTCATGTTTTATAGCTTATCAAAACAATGTTCTTTTCTTTTGCTTTGTTATTCATTTCATTAGGTGACCGTAAAAATTTGGCATTTTATTTTTGTTTCTTTTTTTTCCCCTATATGTGGTTGCCAGAAATAAATGCAAAGTATTATACTCATAAAGGCTGACAATAATTATGTATATGTAAAAGTAAGCTATATTGTTATAGGTCATATAACAACTATATTCTGACAGTAATCTCATTTTTCATCTCAAAAATCAGCTGACTTTAATGTCAAAGTTCATGGGAATGCTTTCATTTAAATGTTCCAAGTACCTGTGGAAGCTAATAGTAATGCCGTTCATATTAAAATAATAGAGCTAATGTCATAATTCTCCTTCATTTACATGGTGCTTTCAAGTTGCATTTTTCCTGTTATTGGTTTGTAGATATTTGGAGTGAATAGAACTTGCCATGGCTGGGGTAAACATTGTATGTGCCTGTGTCCCATACTGTATATCTGCTTTAAGAAATTGTTTATTTGTATTGGCTTTCTGATATTTTTTTCTTCATATATTCAAGTTCACTTTTACATTGCAAAGGTAAAGAAAGACGTCACCCTCTCCTTTTTATACGCCCGTTTGAAAAACGGGACGTATTATGGGAACGCCCCTGGCGGGCGGGCGGTCGGGCGGGCGGGCGGGCGGGCGCGGCGGCGTCCAATTTTTGTCCGGAGCATATCTCCTACATGTATGGAGGGATTTTAATGAAACTTCATATAAATGTTCACCACTATGAGGAGCAGTGTCGCGCACATGAACCAGGTCTCTAGGTCAAAGGTCAAGGTCACACTTAGAGCTCATTGAAAAATGCTTGTCCGGAGCAAAACTTCCACATGTATAGAGGGATTTCAATATTACTTGGCACAAATGTTCACCATTGTGAGGCGGAGTGTCGCGTGCAGATTCAGGTCCTTGCGGCCAAGGTCAAGGTCACACATAGAGGTCAAAGTTCAGATAAAAATATGAAGATGTGTATATGGACCATTTAGTCATCATTTATTGAGGGATTGTAACACAAATGGTCATTATCAAGACTATGGCTGTGATACATATAATTTAGGTCAATATATACAAGGTCAAGGTCACTAAAGATGATGAAATATCCAGATTTTGTAAATAGAATTTAATCAAAGGGAGACAACAAAGTTATTACTTTGTTCATAAATGACTTACACAATTACTCCCCTTGATCTATTTTCTAAAAATAGAATTTAATCAAAGGGCATGAAATAATCCTCTTTCTTGGACTTGAGTATGTTGTAAAGAATGTAACATTTATTTACACATGTTTCATTCATTGGTCAAGATACTTAACTCTGATAACTATGGTGTTCTGTAGACTTGGTATTTGTTCATAAAGATCATACAGTAATTACCTTATCAAATGTAAATACTTTCTCATAGAAATTTAATTATATTTTAATTTTTCAAGTAAATATCAGTTCAGCTCATTCAAAGATTAAGAATTGTAATGAAATGTATTTCCCTAGAATAAAATCTTAAATCAGAATTTTTTAGTTATTAAATTACATGTACTTTTTATACGCCCGTTTAAAAAAAGATAAAAATATGAAGATGTGTATAGGGACGATTTAATCATCATTTATTGAGGGATTGTAACACAAATGGTCATTACAATGACTACGGCTGTGACACATGTACTTTAGGTCAATATATGCAAGGTCAAGGTCACTAAAGATGGTGAAATATCCAGATTTTGTCTGGAGCATATATCCTACATGTATGGAAGAATTTTTATAATACTTTATGGAAATGCTCACCACCATGATATGTATTGCTCCATGCATGATCCAGGTCTCCAGGTCAAAGGTCAAGGTCACACTTAGAGCTCATTGAAAAACGCTTGTCCGGAGCAAAAACTTCTACATTCATGGGGGTTTTCAATATAACTTGGCACAAATGTTCACCATTGTGAGGCTGAGTGTCGCATGCAAAATTCAGATCCCTGCGACCAAAGTCAAGGTTACACATAGAGGTCAAAGTTCAGATAAAAATTTGAAGATGGTTATAGGGACCATTTAGTCATCATTTATTGATGGATTGTAGCACAAATGGTAACTATCATGACTACAGGTGTTACACATTTAATTTAGGTTAATATTTGCAAGGTCAAGGTCACTGGAGATGATTAAATATCCAGATGTTGTCCGGAGCATATTTTCTACATGCATGGAGGAATTTTTAATGTTACTTTTATAGAATTGTTCACCACCATGAGATGTAGTGCCCTGCACATAAACCAAGTCTCTAGGTCAAAGGTGAAGGTCACAGTTAGAGCTCATAGAAAAACACTTGTCTGGAGCAAAACTTCTACATGCATAGAGGGATTTCAATATAATTTGGCACAAATGTTCATCATTGTGAGGCTGAGTGCCGTGCATAAAATTCAGGTCCCTGCGACCAAGGTCAAGGTCACACATTCTGTGCATATCTTCCCTATTGATTTGTTTTAAGGTTCATTTAACAACACAGTGCCAAGAATAAAAACTTGCTTGCTAGATAACACTTATCCATAATGCCCCCATCTCCATCTAAAGCTTTTTCGTAAACGGGCGTATTTTGTGACTATGGCACCCTTGTTTATATTAAAAAAGTGCACATTACATTATATTCTGTATTTAAGCATATTTCTGGAAGATCAAATAATTGGGAAAAAAATACTACCAGAAGTTGGTTTGTATTCTTTTTGAGATCTTATTTTGTCACTAGTTAGTGTGAAGTAAATGAAGAAAAATCAAATTTAAATGTTTTTGTATAACTTACAAAATTGTTTATGGAAAAATTGATTTTGTTTAAATAACAAAACTATACAGCAAATAGAGGTTTTTTCTTGATCTATTTCACAAGTTGACTAAATACAAAGATTTCATAATCATGTAAAAATCTTGCAAAAATAATGATACTATACAAGATTTTTTTTAAGAGAGAAGAGTGTTTTATATTTAATTTCTTAATATGCTGGCATTTACACTCAGATTTTCTTACTTGACTTTGTTTACATTTTATTATTTGTTTTATCCCTTTTTATCCTCTTGCCTTGAGAGCACTTTAGCTTTCCTTTTACCGTCTTTGATACTATTGTAAAAGAATACAGAATGGAGTAGTTTGGTTTTTCAGAATGTCTTAAGTGTCAAAGACAAAATATAAGTTAACTATAATCAGGATGTAATTTCTTAAGTTACAACTGTATTTTTTAACATTACTTATTATTCTCTGTTGCTTGTACTCAGTAATAATTCCTTACCTTGTTTTTAAACATAGCTTTTTAATCATGCTTTATAACACGTGAAAAAAAATAAAATACTACATACAATTTATAAATATGCTGTTTGTGTCTTGTTATTTCTATGAAACCTTTGTCACATACCAACCAACTTTTTAATTTTGACCAAATACAAAAGTTTGTCGAACTGTTTGTATGTGTCACACTCTGTATTCTAATTGATCCTAAATATGTGGAAATTCACCGTCTTTGTAGAAGTGCCATTAGGTTAGCTTTAAACAGAAATAATTTTATCTCGAGTTTTGATGAAAGCTTGACGCTTATTTAAACTTCTTTGCTTATTTAAACTTCTTTCGAGTCTGCTTTCTGGAACTAACCAGTACTGGTGTCACCCATGACCCCAGTAAGGCTACCCGCCATTCCTGCAGCCAATTGTATATTGTGTCGAGAGGTAGAAAACTACACTAGGCTACCACTCCTATTAAAGCAACCAATCACCAATTTTAAATATGGAATATGTCAATTTAAATGTTGGATTCAGAAAGTAGGCTGGCTTATATCTATATACTCGCGAGATATCACGGATTTATCCAGAACCATCTACCTCCATGAATTCAAAGGACAATTTAGTATAGGATAGATTATGAGTACCAGTTGGATGTGAGATTTATCTATCTGACTTAGACCACAGGTAGTTTTCTCTGTTTAAGGTGAAGATTTAACACGCGTAAGCGATTTTTTCTCCGACAATTACATAGGGACATCCAAATAGTTCTTATTCAATCTATTTGGCCTTATTGTAGGCAAAAAAAGCACAAGAAAATGGCATTATTCATGTTCTTTCATAAGTTACTGAATACACATGAATGATAGATTTCACATTCCATCACAAAAGTTCGAATTTAACATTTCTGAATGTGATATTATTATAATTTCGCAAGTTGAGAGACTTTGTTGTTATTCCTGTTGATTCCTCATTTAAATGATTCAGTGACATAACACCGTACACAGCGCTTGAATAAGAAGTCAAGAAGCAAAACTGCTTACCGAAAAATACTCTTAGACAGAAATCATGGGCGATGGCTGCTTCTCAAGAGTGGGCTTTTGGAGAAATGGGCAGGTAACTTTCATTAAACGTTTTCCTTAATGCTTAAACAACCCTAGGGTTCAGGATATTTATTGGTTGTCCGGCTGAAGTTGAAAATATTGTACTTGACGTATATATTCGTTTTTTATTGTATGCTTCATATACATCCTGCATTGTCTTTTTTTACCTCAATCATGAACTGAAAAAATATTTTAAACGTCCCTCTGAGGCTTAAAGCATAGCATTGCCTTAGCGTTGCAACCGCAGCCCAGTCACCGTTCGGAAACTCCACCCCTTGCCCACCAGTGGAATCCCCTCTTCCCAAATCGAAAATGAATTTACATCTACAGTGACTGCTATTAAGAGTGAGCCGGGCACGATGCACAAGGCCTGAAAATTAGCACAAAAGCGGTCGTAAAATGTAGGTACATACATGTATATAGATTTAAATAGATTGATAAACGCACTTTATTTCATTATTGCTTGTTTTTTCTTATTTTCGAATACAGTAACTATTCTTGTAAAATGATGAACTGACGAAATAAATTTGTCAAAGGACTATTGCTATCTGTTAATTTTTAAGAAGGGAATTAACTATTAACTTTACTATATACATAGAAATTTTCCCCGCATAAAGCATGCACATAACAGGGTTTTTCTTTCAGTTGAATACAAACATGATAGTTATATCAAACACTTTATTGTGATGTGTGGGATATATCAAACACTTTTCAACTACTCTGATTGGCCGAGAGAAAACAGCTGTGGTCTAAGCATAGTTCCCCTTGCAGAAAGAATTTTATTATTGGATAACTCGTAAAAAACATGACTTAAAATAGTCATATAGTGTTTTATTACATGCTTTTCGGTGGTTTATAGAAATATATCAGTGATATAAAATTGGTAATTTCACTGTTTGAAACAGTGAAATTACCACTTTGATAATTTCACTGTTTTGAATTTAAGCCCCTTACGTTGTTTCAGTGAACAGTACTGGGTACCAACTTAATGACGTGACGTCGTAAATGACGTCACGTTGTATTATTATTTGGCGCGCTTTTCATTCAGTATTAGGTTTAATGTCTTTTTAAAACGTTTCTTTGCATGTAATAAAAAGAAAATTTGCTTAGTTTAGTTTAAGATCGAAATATATTTCACCTTGTGAACACCAAAAGTTTATATTTCACTCGTGGCTGCGCCACTCGTGAAATATACCTTTTGGTGCCCACTCGGTGAAATATATTCCGATCTTACACTGAACTAAACAAATATCCTCTATGTAATGTATAGGCATTTGTGAAAAAAATCGATATCTAAAGTGTAATGAAAAGGCAAGCCTTAAATTAGCTTTGGTAACACGTGGCATTATTATTGAAAGGAATCGTAATTATCTTGAACATATACAGATAAGTTTATTCCTCGCAAGATATGGTTCTTGAATCCCGTGTAACTATAGATGTTGACTTGAAAAAACATGTACAACTGAATTAATGATGTAGTAGATTTGTTTTTCATATATCTTTCGTATCTAAGATTACTTTCAAAATATTTCAAGCTTCCATTACATCGTGGTACGTTTTAGATTTCTGCAAAATCTCTTGGAAAAAATACTTAGAAAGTGTAAAACATTTGGAATAGGAAACTCAGTTACATGTTATTCGCTTAAATATATCACTGTACAATGGAATATAATAACAGCATTTTCGGTCTTAAAAGTAAAAAAATAGATTTGGTAGATGATGAAATGTATATACATACATTGAAAAAGAAGACAGAATACTCGTCTATGTTGATATAAGATAATTTAATAACAGTATCTATATTGATTTAAAATGGTTTATAACAATATTTATATATTCAAATATTGTATGGTTTTCTTTTTGTCATTTTTTTCTTATGTTATTTAGATGCACTATGTCATAACGTTTGCCTCCAGGTCTATCTCGGATTTTTCCAACTAATATAGTAGGCTTCCTGTTAACCCGCTTTTTCACTTTGCGTACATTTTTGCCGAGCTTTTTAATTGCTCCCTTTTGCTTTACATGGCTCTGAATTAAGATAAGAAATGGAAAAAATAAGAACACACAAAATTGAACTCTATAAACAAAACTAAATAAGATCATAAGAAACAAACTGCAAATTTTCAGCAATCAAGAATTATAGAAAGAAACGTAATGACACGTGTAATACTTTTCTTGTTAAGAGAAAAAAAATAGAAGTTTCTTTCAAATTTTCAAAGGACATGACTTACTTTACGTGATATTAACATAAATTAATAAAGGACACTTTAATTTATCATTTCTTTTTGAAAGGAAGAAAACTTCTGACAAAACCAAACTTCGGCACCAAAATATTCTTTAGAAATACAGACATATTAAAATAAATATAAATTATGCATATGTCAGACCTACCATCTTTATTTTGTTCTTCACTTTCTTATAAAGAGTTCGAATGCTTTTATTTTTCTGTTTTAACTTATTCAGCTTCATAGACATTTTCTTCTGCTTAGCTGCCAGTTTGAATGTTTTAGTAGCAATCTTCGCGGTAGTGTCCTGTAACTTCAACTGATTCATCTGAAAGTAATAATAATAAAAATAATTTATACCAACAATATAGAGCCCAGTCATACAGCACGGATGTACATGGATGTACAGGCTGGCCTGACTATACTGGCGACATAGGCTAATCACTTAGTTCCAAGAGGACAAGTGTTAAAGTTTTGATAAATCAACCCTGTTAAATTATTGATTATGTGTTGAATTCATACGTATTTCATCTCAAATTTTAATTGACATGACCAGCTTTTCTTGGATAACTATCTAGCAATTTCTAATTTCTCCGCAATTGACCGACTCCAAATGAAATAACAAGACAAATGACCATTAGTCTAAATGTCAGAGATCAATTTCGTCTTACCAAATCCGGTGCTCTCCCTTGATTATGCACTAAATAGTCAAGTTCAGGTGTAAATGCAATACCAAGGCAATGCCAATGTCTCTTATGTTTGAAGGAAATGTATTTTTATAGCGAATTTGAACACGATGTGACCGACCGAGAACTAAAACCTAATACGTATGAAAAATGAAATTTAAATGCACTGATAATTACCATAAGCATCTGTAAGTGTCGGACTTGTTTCTGTAACTTTGGAACAGTCTGATCTAACTGAGAAAATTTGGTGTGTATCTTTCTTGTCAGCTGGTCATGTTTCGCTGCTTCATCCTGTAAAAAGTGTCATATTGTGTAATAAATTGAGCCGCGCCATGACAAAACCAACATTATGTGTTTGCGACCAGCATGGATCCAGACCAGCCTGCGCATCCATGCTGTTCGCTATCAGTTTCTCTAATTGTTATGGAGTATTTCAATTACTTAGTTGATCTCGAATGATTGATAATATGTTGTAATTATTGCAGTTCGAATCGGAATATCCGGCCCGAAGGCGCTTGTCCATTGGTCGGTAACGAGGCTTGTCGAGTTACTGCCACTGATCAGTTACCAAGGGAAAGTGACGGTATTGCTGACTGGAACCGCAAACATGTTTCTTTTTTCTTTACAATTTTCGACGAAACTTATATTTTTTTATCCATTACATTTTTTATAGTAGCATAGGAATTTACACCTTTATCTTAAGCACGCATCTTATTCACAAAAATGCGCCCAGGTCTGGAACACCCGACACACCCTCCCCAAGAATAAAGTCCCCATTTCCTAAGGATAAAATGTCCGTCATTCCAGCATATGTAAAATATATATCAAAAACATCAGTGTGATATGCAAGGATTTACCTTTCGGATTTGTGTCATCGTTTTCGAAAAAAGTCGATAGAATATCTGATTTTTTCGCCTCATCTTTCGTAACTGCAGCGCAATTCGTTTCTGGATTTTAAGCAACACTGGTATTACATATGCTTTTTTTGCCGAGATCTTCTGTAACTTGATCTGAGTCACCTAGACACACAAAAATACAGAGAATACTTGTAAAACAGATGATGATGAGACGAGGTCGTATTAGATAGAGGATATTTGTTCAGTTCAGTGTAAGATCGGAGTGAGCACCAAAAGGTATATTTTACGAGTGGCGCAGTCACTAGTGAAATATGAACTTTTGGTGTTCACGAGGTGAAATATATAGAGGATATTTGTTTGTTTTGCATGTAAGATTGAAATATAATTTCACTGAGTGAACACCAGATGCAATATTTTCACGAGTGGCGTAGCCACGAGTGAAAATATAATAGCTGGTGTTCACGAATGAAATATATTTCAATCTTATATGTAAAACAAATAAATTTTCTTTTTATTCCATGCGTTTTCAGTAATTTAAGTAATTTTTACTGATTTTGCCGCGTAACGTCGCGCATTCTCCTTTGTGACGTCATCACATCATGACGTCACATCAACAAGTTTGAAATATAGTTCTGTTAAATTTCTCTAATTTTGTTACATTTTTAACATAATATCTGGTGACATCGACTTTCTTTTCCGAAAGAAGCAAAATTTACGCATGACGGCATTTATTTTTGCCTGTTATTCCATTCAGTTTTGATTTTCTTTTCATCCGCATTCAGATAAAGTCCGGCTACAGTGAAAATTATATTTTATAAATTTCACTAGTGGTTTATCAGAATATAATCATCTGATATATTACAATAAAACACTGGAAAGCATGAAATAAATTCCAATCTTACACTAAACGAAACAAATTTTCTTTTTATTATATGCAGAGAAATGTTTAAAAAGACATTTTAACCTAATACTAAATGAAAAGCGCGCCAAATAATAATAAAACGTGGCGTCATTTATGACGTCACGCCATTAAGCCGTAAAATTAAGCCGCTTAAATTAAAAAAATGAAATTATCAAATTGATAATTTCATTGGAAATTATCAAATTGATAATTTCATTGTTTGAAACTGCGCCACTCGTGAAATATACCTTTTGGTGCTCACTCGGTGAAATATATTTCGATCTTACACTAAACTAAACAAATTTTCTTTTTATTATATGCAAACAAACGTTAAAAAGGACATTTTTACCAAATATTAAATGAATAGCGCGCCAAATAATTATACAACATGATGTCATTTACGACGTCACTTTATTAAGTTGGTTTCCAGTTCTGTGTACGTTTTTAGTTCATGCTTTCCAGTGTTTTATTGTAATATATCAGATGATTATATAGAGGATATTTGTTTGTTTTGCATGTAAGATTGAAATATAATTTCACTGAGTGAACACCAGATGCAATATTTTCACGAGTGGCGTAGCCACGAGTGAAAATATAATAGCTGGTGTTCACGAATGAAATATATTTCAATCTCATATGTAAAACAAATAAATTTTCTTTTTATTTCATGCTTTTTAAGTGATTTTAAGTACTTTTGTACTGATTTTGCCGCGTAACGTCACGCATTCTCCTTTGTGACGTCATCACATCAAGACGTCATATAATCAATTTTGAAATATAGGTCTGTTAAATTTCTCTTATTTTGTTACATTTTTAACATGATGTATGATTACATCGACTTTCTTTTCCTAAAGAAGCAAAATTTACGCACGACGGCATTTAATTCTGCCTATTATTCCATTTAGTTATAATTTTCTTTTCATCCGCATTCAGATATAGTCCGGCTACAGTGAAAATTATATTTTATAAATTTCACTATGGTTTATCAGAATATAATCATCTGATATATTACAATAGAACACTGGAAAGCATGAAATAAATTCTGATAAACCACTAGTGAAATTTATAAGATATAATTTTCACTGTAGCCGGACTATATCTGAATGCGGATGAAAAGAGAATCATAACAAAATGGAATAACAGGCAGAAATAATAACTGTCATGCGTAAATTTTGCTTCTTTAGGAAAAGAAAGTCGATGTCACCATACATCATGTAAAAAATGTAACAAAATTAGAGAAATTTAACAGAACTATATTTCAAAATTGATGATGTGACGTCATGATGTGATGACGTCACAAAGCATAATGCGCGACGTTACGCGGCAAAATCAGTAAAAAATACATAAAATCACTTAGAAAGCATGAAAAAAAAGAAAGAAGAAAAACAGTGAAATTAGCAGTTTTAATTCACTGATATATTTCTATAAACCATCGAAAAGCATGTAATAAATTTCTATAAACCACTGAAAATCATGAAATAAAATAAGATATTTCACTTAAAACAAAGAAAGAAAAATCTTGTAAAGTCGAAAAAATTGTTTACCACGGTGGATGCTAAACGTGTTAATGCCAACTTCAGCACCTGCATTGACTTCGACATTTTACCAATATGTTTGATTATATGAAGTTCAGCTTTCGTATTGGTGTTCCCAGTGATTTTCAATGTAAGAAGGCCTCGTACAATCTTCTTGATCTGGTTGTTCATGGTTCCATACTTCATTGCTGAAACAGCAAGCGCTGCCAGGTATTTCTTCAGATGTTTTGGAATCATTTTCTGAACATTTGAAATAAAGATATTAAATTTATTTTCTAAATTATCATCAAAATATTTTCTAAATCATCATCAAAATATAAATGGACCTTGAAACACAATATAGTAAAGCTATTACACTTCCAATCTTGTGTATACCAGTATGCATAGAAAATGTAAATGGTTGATGATTATGATTTTTTCTTTTGCATATCAGACTGGTGTTTCCATGCCATTTCATCTGCATGGATCGCGTGCATTTAAAATGACGTTATTTCAGCGCATTTAAGAATAAAACTGCCTCCTCAGGATGATGAAGTTGATTCATATGCTACTGTAATGAAATAGCACCAAATGAAGTGACACTAATTTTCATGAAATATTGAGTTCAAATGCAACACAGGAAATATATTATCAATACAAAATAACCTCTAGTCCCTTTATAAAAAGATTACTTTTTAATGTGTTTGTATGTCATTTCTTGCCAAAAAATTATTCACTTGAATATAAAAATTGTTTATCTTTGTTTCAGTAGAAAAAAATTTATTTGCAAAATTTAATTAAAAAAGTATTACGGTATTTAAGGTCTTACATGGTTCCTTTTTACAAGTCTATAAAGCAACAAAATTCTTTTCAATATTTTGTTATTGCTGAACCATAGTTTATGGAACACCTTCCGGAACCTAGCATTTTTATATGCCAATTTGCTGTTACTTTTATGCAGTGCCTTCAGTTTCTGAGACATTTTCCTATTTTCCATCATGACGTCATGAATCTTTCCGCGGAGACTTTTTTGGTAAATATGCAGTTGAGCATAATGTTTTTTGAGGGCAGCAGTATGTAAGATGAGCTTTCTTAAAAATTTACTATTCAAGCTCAGTTCTTTTGCTTGCTTCCCGACCTTGGAAGATAATTCTGAAAGAAAAAAAATGGATGCATTTATCCTTATTTATCTGGCACCAAATTGTTATGAATGATAAAATAAATAAATAAATCAATTAATTAAATTTCTTGCAAAAGGTTTCAAAGCAATAGTGAGCAAAATTATGTATCAATGTAATTTTTTGTGATAAAATTACCGTATGCATTCTTAAAGACGCACGATATTTTTAAGAAATTTTTAATAAGACTTAACGAAATGATAAAATGGAGTATAAAATCTTATTTCATGCTTTCCAGTGTTTTATTGTTATATATCAGATGATTATATTCTGATAAACCACTAGTGAAATTTATAAAATATAATTTTCACTGTAGCCGGACTATATCTGACTGCGGATGAAAAGAAAATCATAACTAAATGGAATAACAGGCAGAAATAAATGCTGTCATGCGTAAATTTTGCTTCTCTAGGAAAAGAAAGTCGATGTCATCATACATCATGTTAAAAATGTAACAAAATTAGAGAAATTTAACAGAACTATATTTCAAAATTGATGATGTGACGTCATGATATGATGACGTCACAAAGGCGAATGCGTGACGTTACGCGGCAAAATCAGTAACAAAATACTTAAAATGACTTAAAAAGCATGAAATAAAAAGAAAATTTATTTGTTTTACATATAAGATTGAAATTTATTTTATACTTTTAAATGAAATATTGAGAAATATTGATGAAATAAAATGCGTATATTCATTTTCCGTATTTTCACTGTAAAAATTTATTTTTCACTGCAGTGAAACATATTTTCCGTATTTTCACTGGTGTCTTGCCGGACTAGTTTCTTTACAATTGTGCCAGTACTCAAAAATTAAGGGAAAGTCTTTCAAATTTTAATGTCCAGACAGAGAAAAAATGTATATATAATAAACAGAAAATTCAAGTTTTTAACTATAAATACATGATTTATTTTCATCTTGTGGCATGAAAATTATCATATTTCACTCGTGGCTACCGCCACTCATGAAATATTTATTTTCATACCACTCGATGAAAATAAATCATGTATTTATAGAAAAAACTTGAATATCCTCTATATATTTCATTCGTGAACACCAGCTATCATATTTTCACTCGTGGCTACGCCACTCGTGAAAATATTACATCTGGTGTTCACTCAGTGAAATTATATTTCAATCTTACATGCAAAACAAATAGAGGATATTTGTTTAGTTCAGTGTAAGATCGGAATATAATTCACCGAGTGAGCACCAAAAGGTATATTTCACGAGTGGCGCAGCCACGAGTGAAATATGAACTTTTGGTGTTCACAAGGTGAAATATATTTCGATCTCACACTAAACTAAACAAATTTTCTTTTTATTATATGCAAAGAAACGTTTTAAAAAGACATTAAACCTAATACTGAATAAAAAGCGCGCCACATAATAATACAACGTGACGTCATTTACGAAGTCACGTCATTAAGATGGTTCCCAGTACTGTACATGCTGGTATTTCACTGAAACAACGTTAGGGGCTTAAATTCAAAACAGTGAAATTATCAAAGTGGTAATTTCACTGTTTCAAACAGTGAAATTACCAGTTTTATATCACTGATATATTTCTATAAACCACCGAAAAACATGTAATAAACAAATATCCTCTATTTAATAATGTATTTATACCGAAAGTTTATATTTACTATAAAATCATCAGTAAATTATTTATCTCTCTCTCTTTTTTTGTTACAATGCAGGCAACACTATGAACCATATCATTGGCAGAACTCTAAAATAAATAAACTCACAGGCTTTTTTTTATTCTAAATGTTCCTCAGTGTTAATACAATGTAACATACAGGTACATGCAATATCAGCGTATTAATTAGGACGCTACGTAACTAGTTTCTTACTTTTATTCAGCTTTGCGTCTGAAGCCTCCTTTTGTTTTACAAAATTTGAGATGTCTTTCAGCTTGTTGTTCACCTCCTTGAAAAAAAGAAAAATATACGATAAATCTCTCTTTGGTTACATTTTATTTGTAACCCTTTCCTTCTACCGGGTATTATATCTCATTAGTGATAAATAATATTATTATCACATACCCGTGCCGATTTTGTGACTCCGTAAAAATGGTATTGCACGGCCTTGCATATATTTTTACGTGACGTAAAGACGCGCTAAATGTTAGTGCGACACTATAAGCGCGTCAAAAATTTTTTTTTCACTTAAAACGGTCTTTATTTTTGGCAGGCCTCGACATTAGCGGTGGTCCGTTGGTCCGAGACCACCTAATTTTGGCAAGGACCACCTAATTTTAAAATGCACTGGTCCGTCGGACCACTTGAATTTTCTGGTTTGTGCAAGGCTCATTTGAGAGAATGGCGATTTGGTCAAAAACATGTTATATACATTTTGTTTAAAACCATTTGTCCTATGAACATGTATATTGTTCATTAATAGATTAATCTGATTAGTTAAAGATGGTCTTAAATCATCAATAACTTTCATTTTGAGTTGCTAAAATTTTGTCTATGCAAGTTAAAAGAGTTAAGAATTTGTGATATTAAGCTAGGTACAAATTGCATTCAAATGATGCTAGTAATGATGCATCGTCGGATTACCACGGTGTAACCTTTAACATTTATGTTGTGCTATATGATAATCATACGTTGGTATCCGACAATGGTAATTATGATATTGTATGGGATACTGTATGAACTTTAAATTTCATATACATGAATAATGACAGCAAACTAAAGGAACTGGAAAAAATACATCTAGTAATTCTTTGCTAGTTATCTTTATTTTAACTGTTTAACGATAAGAGATCCGTTTCTTCCAGAGTTAAAATTACTTTTTTTAAATAAAAGGTTAAAAATACTCAATGTAAAAAATAAATATCAACCAACAAGCAACAGGGCGGTAAAAATTATGTAATAATAATAAATCTGTGAGAAAAATAAGCTAAACTTAATTATATATAAGTTGTTTTTATTTTTAATCCTTTAGATATTTCCTTGTTTTAAGATAATTTATTAGTTTTTATTAAAAATGTAAATTTTTAAAAGATACATGTAATTATCATGATTATAAGACGTACCATGTATCAGCAATGAATATTTGAATAACAGTAAGAAAAAAAAACAGACACAAATGGTTTCACTATTCCCTAACTTGAGTTGAGGGAGAAATCACTTCAATATAAAAGTTAACATAAATAAGAGCCCTGTTGTGTATTTTTGAATGAGCTATGAAAAAACAACAACAAATAACTTCACGACAGAATACCTACTAACTTGCTCTCCTTAATTTATGATAAGATAAAAATATATATCTAAAATGTCTGTTTTCTTTAAAGGTTAATAATACATCTTTGTCATCAATTTTAAGCATACTTTTTTCTAAACTTGCAGTATTTGATATGATAATAATTGACCACTTGACTTCTGAAAGGACCACCTTAATTTCAAATCTAGTGGTCCTGCTTACCACCTGATGAAAAAGTTAGTGTCGAGGACTGAATTTGGTATGTAATAAATGGAATATTAGATTCCTGTAAGTTTAATACTAAATTCATTGAACTCGTTGAATAAAATAATATGAGCCGCGTCACAACAAAACCAACATAATGGTTTTGCGACCAGCATGAATCCAGAGCATCCTGCGCATCAGGATCAATGCTTTTCGCTATCAGTTTCTCTACTTGTTATAGGGTTTGTAAGCGAACAGCATGGATCCTGATCAGACTGCGCGGATGCGCAGGCTTGTATAGATCCATGCTGGTCGCAAACCCATTGTGTTAGTTTTGTCATGGCGCGGCTCAATTATCATGCTCGCCAGAGGCTCGCATAATATATTTTTATTTAACTCATTCAATATATTCAGTATTAAATCTACACTCATTCAATATTCTCTATTTATCTTAATAGAAATAGCAGAGCTAAAATATTTTTTTTCAACTATATCCCATGTTATCTGTGAATTCATAATTACAGATTAAACGTCTGAAGAATAAAACAAGGACAGTTATCAACTTATCACTGAGTCGCCACAACAGTTAATACTGTATGTCGTAGACATTTTTAAAATTTTAAAAACGAAAAATATCAAACCTTCAGTTTCCTTTTGTTCTCTATTAGTTTAAAGCCTTTCAGGAACTTCTTTGATTTGCGATAAAGTTTACTTTTGATGGGTGGTTTCGCTGTTTTAAGAGTTGGCTTTGTTGTTGACGTCACTGTCGATGGTTTTAATGGTGTTGTGGTTGTTATTTTGGTTGTTGTTGGTACTGTTGGTTTGGGAGTTTGCTTCGTTGTTGATACTTTCAGATAAACATTTATAATGAAAAAATTATTATTAGTTCACAAACAATACGGATCACGACAGTAAGTCACACTGGAGTTCAGACACAGGGGTAGTTTATGAAGTTCAAGTATCTAGGGACAGGCTGTCAAGAAGTGCAAGTTGCCTACACTTTCGAAAGGAACTGATAACTTCTGTACATGTCAGAGCAGAGGTATAGTGCGAATGATCGTAGAACGGATTTCATGATCAATCACAACGAAAGTGACCTGCACGGAAATCGAACCCGGGTCGCCCGGTTCACAATCCAACGCTCAATTACATTTGAGTATTAAAACCATATTGATATCAGAAATACAAATCTCTTTTATTTTACGTTAGAAATTTGAGGCAACATACTACTGTATAGTCTTTGGTACAATAAAAAAATCAGCCGAATATTGGAATGTTGGTAACGTCAACTTTAATGAAAGACGTTTGTTACAGACGTGATAATGACATTACATTTGATAATTTCATATCATTCTGCAGAAGATGTAATGTTCTACAGTTCTACTACTTTAAAAAATATCTAATAGGCCCTAATACTACTTTTAAGGTTACAATTATGAATTCATAACAAAAACAAATTGTAATCAAATGTGCCATTGTCACATACCTTTTTGAACTTTTTTCTTAGACAGATTGAAATTAGGACTGTTCTTTGAAGAGAGGTAGCACGTATGGGTTGCCTTGATATACTTGAAGTATTTACAGCTGATATCTACCCGCTTCAGACAGGACTTTGCACATCCTTCCAGGGTGGAGTGCGTCTGCTTTGTTATGTAAGAGGAAAGTTCCTTAGTGCTAATATAATCTGAAATATAATGTAATGGTAACAATTTAAACAGCTCGAAAAGAGCGACGTAAGAGCGATATTAGCTTATTAATTAATCAAGAGGTTAAAAACCTTTTTTGTAAGTGTCTAACTAACTTAGCCATTGACCTTTTTGTAGACACACGTAGTGTTTACCCTTAGACTTGATGTTTATTAAACGCTAATGAGGATAGTTTATGCGAAATAGACAGTACGAAAATTTCAAATTTAGTCATTCTCATTGGATGAAAAAGTTGGTAAAGACCATAAAAGTCATTGAGTGTTTATGATATTTGTATGAATATGTTACAATTGTCAATAAATTCTAACATCATTTTTACAATACTTTAATGAATATCTGATGCGGCTACTGTGAATAAATAATTGGCATTGCCCCTCAAGAGAGCCTCGAAAAAAAATTACCTCATTTTTATGGGGGGGGGGGTATGGTTTTACGTCGCATCAACACATGCAGTAAAGGTCATATTGCGACTTTCTAGCTTTACTGAAAGACTTAATAAATCGTGCGCACGTTTAACTATCTCGTGCGCACGACATAATAGTTCGTGCGCATGACTTAATTATCTCGTGCACACGACTTAGTAATGCGCACGACTTAATTATCTCGTGCGAGCTACTTAGTGACAGATGAAAATGATGGTTCAGATAATTGGTCAATGTGTAACTATTTGGATTTTATTAAAGTATACCAAAATTAAAAAGCTTTTGATTTTGAGAAAGAAAAATAAAAGCATTTCTAACGCATAACGGGTCTTTAAAAGAAGAAACATTAGCATTACAAATCGTCCCAAGTCGAGCTTGAATTCATCATCCATAAAAAAGATTTACTTAAAGCGTTGATTACAGCTATGTTTGGAAGTCAATGATTATTTCAAACGTACACTCAGGGAGCTTATATATTTTCACTTATGCTAATAACGGTTTGAGGAAGAAAAACGCTATTGTCACTTGTTTCATTTAAATAATTTTAAAATATTCCACCTCTTATTACCATATTAGTATTTGGCATGGATCGTATCGCCATAGTAAAATATTTATTGAATATCATTTACAAAAATCAAACTAAAACGGAAATATTATAGAATACCGACCAATATAACACGTTACTTTTATTCAGCTCCCCCACGACAAAATAAATAACTCCAATTTCTTCAAATAAAAGTACCTATCGGTAAGTTGATGTGTTGATTATAAACTCTTATGATTATGTTACAATAACAGTTTGTTGCCAAAATTATAAATAGATTTGATTAATAAGTTCATGATTCTTCATTAATATGGTCTTTCAAATATTAAATAAATATTTGATTTTGCTTTGTTTAGTCGACACAAGAGTAGAATATTTCTTTTGGGGACAGTTTTTAATGAAGTTTACCATGACACTCAATAAGAAAACACGTGTGCCTGTGAGTGAAAACCTATTAAATTAGCTTGATAAAAAAATTGTGGAATCTTGAAGTGACGTTTTCTATATGGATTAAAATAATTTATGGAAAAATATATCATATGATAGGAGCATAGCTTTACACAGATTTTGTCAATATAATTTGTCAGCTGTTTGATATATTGCATGCAGTTTGGCTTGTCCTCGGAGGGAAATTAACATACGAGTATAGTATTTCGCTCCGTGTCAATATTTTTATACAGTATACTCGGTATGTTTAGCATTTATTTGATTTCTATTGCTAGCACAAGATAGTTTGTCTATTGATCTAGTGTTATTTAATATTACCAAACACACGGACTAATGGACTAACAGCAAAAGCTAGGAAACCTTAATTTTTCCTTAAGATTGGACTATTCAATTATTATGTGAAAATGAATCGTTGTCTTGTAGATCGTTTTCTATTTCACAACATAGGAGAGCTGCAAGATATGTGACGAACCGTTACCACAACACAAGCAGCGTATCCTCCATGATCCAACAATTGGGGTGGGAGACATTAGAGTCACGGCGAACCAAAGCCCAGCTGACCATGATGTTCAAGATCACCAATGACCTTGTGGACATACCAGTCAACGATTATCTCACCCCTGCCCCGAGCCGCACTAGAAGTGACCACTCCAAGAAGTTCCATCTACCATCCACATCTACAGCGTACTACAAGAACTCCTTCTTCCCTCGTACAGCCACAACCTGGAACAGCCTACCTGCCCCCGTTGCAGAGGCCCCTGACTTGGTATCCTTCAAGCAGGGGTTATAATCCCTCACATTCTAATCCGCCATTAGGGGCCCAGCTACAAGTACCCACTAGTGATATCCAAGGCTGTGCCGGCCGCGGCCACCGTAACCGGAGAGGTTTGGGATGAAGAGGCGAAATGTAGCTGGCCAGACTTTTTGTCTATATCTCTTTCTTTTGACCTATCCAACCTCTTCTAACTTTCTATCATTTCTTGTATATTTCTTTGTCTTGACCTAGCACCACCAGTCGCGTTATAATCAAGACTCAAGTGTGATTGCGCCGACGTACGATGTAGAGTTGACGATAATTTTGACCAGCAAAACTTACCCTGTATATTTTCTGCTTCACATTTGGTGTTATAGTGCACATATGGATCAGTGCAAATTTACATATAGTGTACTTTTTACCGATGCTCAATTTTGTGATCCGTATCCATGGGGTTCCACCCCGTGCCCGTGGTGTAAGTTGTTTTCAAAAACTTAAAAATGCAAACAGATTCTAACACCTGTATATTTCTAGGCAAGGTCTTCAATTTCGTCAATTCAAACATCTCCAATGAAATAAATCAAATATCATACCTGGATTTAAAATGCAGAAAAAAATAAAAACAGGAATCCAAAACTGCAATTTCATTTTACTTTCATTCTCAAACTCGTTGTCATCATTCCTTCCGGTATTATGGTAAATACTGACAACGTCATTTCGTTGATGACGTCATATCTGTCATTTTTCCCGCCATATTTCAAATGAGAATTCAAAAATCGCAACATTTCGGCCCTTTCCGTCAGTCTTCGGATAAGGACCTGAATACACAGGTATTTCGATCTAACCTACGCTAAGAAACTAGACGTCATGTAAACAAATAGTTATTTAATGCTGGGAGTTGTTGACAAGTTTATTTCCAACATATCAAGTAAATGCCCACCTAAAATAAATAGATTTATATACATTCGTTAAAAAATACATTATCGAAGATTACACTCTCTGTTTTTGTTTACATCTGAAACCTCATGGTAGAACTACTTTCAATCCGTTTTTTTAATGCGTTTAATTAAGGTCGCCGCCGGAAAGCCCATATGGGCTACCGTATACTCAAGTCGGGCCATCCTAGAGCGTCCCGCCGAGATTTTTTTCGTCGATTAATTACCAGCTTTATTGGTGGAGGAAGACCAGGTGCCCCTCAGGGCATTATTTCAGCACGAGCGGGCACCTGGGTAGAACCACCGACCTTCCGTAAGCCAGCTGGATGTCTTCCTCACATGAAAGATTTTGACCCGAGTGAGGATCGACCCTACAGCGGTGAGGGACCTACATGATCTCAAGTCAGCGATGTTAAGCACTCGGCCACGGAGGCATTTTGATAAATCCGTATTAACTCCGAGGTTATTATATTATAGCCGAGGACGTTCCGATCGAATTATTGGTTTGTATTTTCACACCAGAAGAGTAAAAGAAATTAGGCTTTGGTTTAATTCAGATGATGTATGTAAAATATGTAAGGCTGGCTTAACATAATTCACTAGAATTCATTAAATCAAGTCATTAATGAATATAATTATTCCCGAATAGGCTACAATTACATTTTTTTTAAATCATGAAGTCCTATTTATAAGCAGCGGATCTAGGATTTTAGAGGAGGAAAGGCTTGGTTAGTTCATATATAGACAGTGGTAAACCCAATGCAAATATTTAAAACGAAGGAGTGTGGCTTGACTAAAATTGACAGTACTGAAACTGTACTTTGGGAGTTAACCCAATGGTCCAGGGCAGAGCTCTGACCAGTGTTAGGCAAGTGGGTAATTTTCAAAATTATATAGATGCTTAGTTTATGCATTTTCCTGTTTATTTAAGGTCAGAACTTTATACCTGAATGTTATTTCATTATATGATTTTTTGTTTGTATTGATCTATGGTAGCGGATTCGAAGGGTGTGCGCTCTCATTAGATTTGCTAGTACTTACTTTGATTTCTACGGTGTTCCGTTTGGACAAACGTGATTTTTTATTTTGTCTGTACCCGCGATGCACGATGGTACGATGGTGAAAACGCAATAGCACGATGTTGAAAACGCGATGGTACGAAGGTGAAAACGCGATGGTACGATATGGTGAAAACGCGATGGCGCGATGATGAAAATGCGATGGCACGATGATGAAAACGCGATGGTACGATGGTGAAAGCGCGATGGTACGATGGTGAAAACGCGATGGTACGATATGGTGAAAACGCGATGGCGCGATGGTACGATGGTGAAAACGCAATATATCATCGCGTTTTCACCATCGTACCATCGCGACATCGCGATTTCACCATCGTACTATGTTCTAGATATCTTATCTTCATATATTTCTTATGATAATGTTATTTGAAATATGAGTTAATTTGATATTCTTTTTCAATAAATATATCGGGTGATTGCACTAAATTTTGCATTATAATGATACTTTTTCTTATTATAATGATAAAAGTAAGAGAATATGCCTAAGGATCTCTTTCCAACAAAAAGAAACAGACAGAACCTATAGCAGTATACGAAACATCCCCGCCAAGGATATAGGTCTATACAACGAGAAAACATAAAAATGATTTAGTTCAAGTCTATCGATCTATCAAGTATACTTATATCAACTATATATAGACTTTGCTAGTTCCTAATAGTTGGTCTTTTTAACGACCAACAAAACAAATGCATACAGCTAAAACAAGAGCCATAACTCTAGAACATTCATAAATGAGCGAAAAGGCCTTCGTTGACATTTGAACATAAACATGTACATGTGACATTCTTATTGATAGAAATCCATAAAAAATATATATATGTCGCCACTGTTAAATAGTCCCATCTATACAAGCGTGACCGTATAAGTATCGATTTGGGACTAAAAGAAACGTATTAATGCATGAATGCAGACTGTGAACTGTTAGTTATTGAAACCCGCCTGTGTAACTTAATTGGTTGTAGCAACATCTGGTGCTATTTTTGAAAGAGTGTAACTTCAGAAAAACAAGGTGATGCTGTCAAGTTCACATTTGAGGAAAGTATCTACAATCAATTTACATACATAAAATATATTTTCATGACGCTCATCCTCATGGAAAATATCACTGAACATTCAGAATGAATTTAACTGTTTTTCTTTTTCGAAACCAGGGTAAATAGTATGGATATTCATCCACTTGATTTTAAATAAGTTTTCTAAAATATAAAATGGCAGCATATGTATCAAAATATGTCTCAGTGCTTTGTTTCATAAATTCCATTTTGTTTGTAACTGTTCAAGAATGTGGACCACCAATTGATTGTGTTGTAAGTGAGTGGAACCATTGGATCGGATGTACACATTCATGTGGAGAGTATGGTTCCCGAACTCGTACACGCGTTGTTTTTCAAAAGGCTGAATGTGGAGGCACGTGTCCATTTGATATAGAGGAAAATGAAAATTGTAACCGGAAGTGCTGCCCGGTTGATTGCACCTATACTAAATGGTCGAGCTGGGATTCGTGCTCGTGTACAGAAGATGGCTGTGATGGTGAAGGGGAAAGGTTCAAATGTACCAGAAAGCGCAGAAAGCTTACAGACTCTGCATGCGGAGGCTATTGTGACGAGCAGACGACAAATATACAATGTGGATACCTTTGTTGTTATCGTGATTGTATTCCCGGTTGGTGGACAGATTGGAGCGAATGTGATGGTACAAGTGTCTTTCAAAATCTGTGTTATCTCAATGTGCAAGATTTTAATCGAACCATTTTGATTTGTATTTCATTTTTACAAATGTATGGCAAGGGTAATTAGCTTATGGAGCTTGATCACATAATGAAATTCTATTTTTTGTTACTCCACAACCTTATTCATTTGGTAAACATAAATAAGTTTTGTTGACTTCTGCTTAAGCAGGTGTTAGGGGCGAGTGGACAGTAGCTAACATTTATCACTACTATTCATGATCAATCAAACTAAAACTGCAACATTTTCAATACAAAATGTATGGTCTTGTTAGGTGTTCTTCGTTGAATTTTCCATCTTACCTATGCTAGTGTATCCAATAAAATTTTATTTGAAAGTAAAGATAATTGATATGTAGTAATTGATAACGTTAAACCATACTAGTTCTGTTTCAGCTCCGTGTGGGCAAATAGGTACCAAGAACCGCACGCGAGGAGTTATTCAAGACGCTGCTTGCGGTGGGAAACCCTGCCAAAACATGAAGGAGACTGTCACGTGCATGGGCAAATGTTGTCCTGTTCATTGCGTGCTCGGGGATTGGAGTGAATGGAGTAGTTGTGAAAGCACGTGTGGAGAAGCCTTGCAAGTCCGAACAAGGTAAACTTAGTATTTTCTTAACAATTCATATATATTTTTACTATATTACTATTTCTTATTTCTATTTTTTATCTTGTGGCTCGAATGACGTTTTATTTATTATTTTATTTCGTTTTGTTGGATTAAGAAACTCATGGACTTTCTCAAGGTCATATTGCAACTTGCCAGCTTTACTCGTGAAGGAATGGAGGAATCCCTGTTTTCCTGCGTGCATTATTTTATGCACGAGCGGGTTCTTGAGTAGAACTTCCGAATCTTCAATAAGCCAGCCGGATAGCTTCTTCCCATTCAAAAGTCCCTGACGGGATCCGAACCTATACATGGTGATTTTGAAGGGGAAAGTGATTTGATGTCGGCGTCTTTAACTTAAGCAGCTTTGTGTAATACATAAGATGTAAAACTTACAAAATTGTTGAACTTTATAACACAACAGAGTAATGAAGATTAAATAAATATATATGTTGTGTGTGTGTCTTTCTTCAAAACATTAGTATTTTGTTTCAAATAACTTTCTATAAGAATTGATAGGCTCTAATCTAATGTAATGTCGAAGGTAGATAATATCTTAAAATTCGTTACGCTTTATTACGTTTCTTTATGCAATCTGGCATGTCTTTTCGTACTGTACCTAATCGCATAATGGCAAGGTAACCAGATAATTATGTTCTATTCTTAACAGACACGTGCAGCTACCAGTATGTGGTGGGGAACCATGTACGGAGGAACCTGTTGAACAAGAAACTAGAACATGCACGAATTATTTCAATGTGGATTGCGAGGCACGTGAAAGTTGTTATATAATACTGATACACGTCATGAAAGTGCATAATTTAATTGAATTATTTTTTGTCATTATAAATGTCAATATAAAGCTCATATATTCATGTATACACGTACTAATATCAATTAGTTAGAGGTACACGTGTAATAAGAATTAAAAAGAAATATTGTACAATATTTGCTTCGGCGGCAATTTATTTAAGACCAACATTCGTAAATTTTACCCAATGCATGCGTTGTTCGGAAAGTAAAATTTCCGCATACAAATATCTTATCATTTTAATTTTTCAATAGAAAACTTAAATTTCAGTTATCACCATGGGCTGCATGGTCGGATTGTTACCTAGATAACGGATTTTGTGGTGATGGCACTAAATCCCGTACACGCTCCGTTATAATTCCGCCATCATGTCATGGACAGCAATGTGGAAACTTTAGTGAAACTAGGCCATGCAGTGGTCCTTGTTGTAGGAGAGACTGTAAAGTAACCGAGTGGTCAGACTGGGGATACTGTTCTTCGAAATGCGGACAAGGATTAAGGTAAACACTGATACTAAATAATGCGTACTTAAATGTTTATTTCATCAAGATTGAAATCATCATCATTTGATTATAAATGGATAATATTTGAATACGGCCACGATGAAAGACTACTTTTTATTTGCACTCAACGCCATTTGATATGTCTCTGTTTATAACGTGATTATGATGTTTGTTTTGTTACGTCAACAAAGTGAAAACGTCACAATAACGTAACGTTTTCACAGCGGCGTAGCAACGAATCTTTTACTCGAAAACAGAACTACACAGTAAAATGTTCCGACAATATTTTGCCGATCAGGGTATGGAAGACCCACGAGACAATTCGTACAAACCCAATCTGCTCTACAACATTCATTACCGTAAGTGTATACATTTAGATTATGTCAGTATACTCAATGTTTATTATAAACATAATCAAGCTCCAGTAAAGAGCGCATTAAACAATAAACTTATTATTTATAAAAATGATAACATGACGGTCTTTTTTATATACCATTATTCATAATAAGACTTGTAAGCGTTTAAATCTGTCTATGAATAGTTGTTAATAGTTGTAGCATTAATTCAAACACGTTATCATGATGATATAAATATGTTATGGTAAATATATAGCTCGAACCAGAGAATAAAATGTTATTTCAAAATATTTTTTTTTGTTTTAAAGTAAGATTCGCTTTATTTGTTCTTATATTTTGGTTTAGTCGAGCTGTTCTTCTCTCCTGCCCTTAATACAATAATCAACGCTGAAATTCTTCCGAAAATATGCCGGGCAACTCCTTTCTAAGAAATGCCTGGAGAATGATTTTATGGAGCTATCTTATGTTTTCAAAGCTCGCAGCTTTATTAACCATACAAAGTAAAAGATCCGTCTTGCTTTCGATTATTTTCGCTCAGTAATTATTAAATAAGCCGCGTCACGACAAAACCAACATAATGGGTTTGCGACCAGCATGGATCCAGACCAGCCTGCGCATCCGCGCACTCTGATCAGGATCCATGCTGTTCGCTATCAGTTCTCCACTTGCTATACTGTTTGTAAGCGAACCGCATGGATCCTGATCAGACTGCGCGGATGCGCAGGCTGGTCTGGATCCATGCTGGTCCCAAACCCATTATGTTGGTTTTGTCGTGACGCGGTTAAAATGATTCAGCTATACTTAACCTCAAAGAGTGATCACATTTGGTAACAAGGGGCTTTTTAATAGGTCATATGGTCAGCTTGATTCGGAAAGATCTGATGATATCCATTTAAGGGGTCAGTCTTACAGGAAGCTTCATTTAAATATTTTCCCTCTATGTCTTGAAACGTCTTTTTTATGATAAACTTTTTATCATTTGATAACTGCATTAATAAAAGTTAGGATGTTTCTTACGCCCTCCTTCTTCAGACAAATTATAATTTGGTCAAATGTCCTTTACAAACAACAAAGTTTTAATTCAATTCAAATCCTTTATTGTTTTGATTTATATTTTGACAAATAAACACGTGTATTTTAAACAGTTACAGTTTGTTCACAAATCTGTAATAAATCATATATTTAAAGAAACCGTGTCTATGTATTTACAGGGCCGCCAAATTCGTCGACACCTCCAAAGATGAAGGTACTTACCAAGAGACTTAACCCAAGCTTCTGTACTTGCACGACTGTAAGCTTCGGTACCGAATGGAAAGAGTGGTTGTCTGGTCAAATAAAGATGCGAAAGGAGATAAATGTAGCGAAATGATCAAAGAAGAGAAAACAAGTAGCGAGTTTAAAAATCACGGCAACAGTGATGATAATTACGAAGTTGATTGCATTGAAGGAGTAAAAAGTGGCAAACTAGTTGTTGCTGATGATGTTGCTGATGATGCTAATAGTGCTGATAATGTTGCTGCTGATGTTGTTGATTATGATGCTTTTGATGTTGCTAATGTTGCTGATGATGCTGCAGTTGCAGATAATGTTGCTGATGATGCTAATGTTGCTGATGATGTTGCTGACGATGCTTATGTTGCTGATGATGCTGCTGGTGCAGATGATGTTGCTGATGATGCTAATGTTGCTGATGATGTTGCTGATGATTCTGCTGTTGCAGATGATGTTTCTGATGATGCTAATGTTAATGATGATGCTTATGTTGATTATGATGTTGCTGATGATTCTCTTGTTCCTGATGATGTCGCTGATGATGTTGCTGATGACGCTGCTGTTGCTGATGATGTTGCTGTTGCAGATGATGCTAATGTTGCTGATGATGATTCTGATGATGCTAATGTTGCTGATGATGTTGCGGATGATGCTAATGTTGCTAATGATGTTTCTGATGATGCTAATGTTGCTAATGATGTTTCTGATGATGCTAATGTTGCAGATGATGTTGCTGATGATGCTAATGTTGCTGATGATGTTTCTGATGATGCTAATATTGCAGATGATGATGCTTATGGTGCGGATGCTGCTGCTGTTGCAGATGCTGCTGCTGTTGCAGATGATGCTAATGTTGCTGATAATGCTAATGTTACTGATGATGCTAATGTTGCTGATGATGCTAATGTTGCCGATGATGTTTCTTATGATGTTTATATTGCAGATGATGATGCTTATGGTGCAGATGATGCTGCTGTTGCAGATGATGCTAATATTGCTGATAATGCTAATGTTACTGACAATGCTAATGTTTCTGATGATGCTTATGTTGCCGATGATGGTAATGTTGCCGATGATGGTAATGTTGCTGATGATTTTGCTGATGATACTTATGTTTCTGATGATGCTGCTGATGATGCTTATGTTGCTGATGATGCTGCTGATGATGGTAATGTTGCTGACAAGAAGGAGGAGCAGTCAGAGGATGAGGAGGAGGGTTTTGGTTCAGCATTTGGAATTCTTAGTGTGTACTGTAACACATCATATTGAACGGTTAGTTCATTGAAGAAATATTCACTAGCAGAAATTAGTCTAAAGAACAAAATGAAATCATTTTCAAAAGATACTCTGTTGTGAACATTTCATAATGTATATATTAGTAGTACATAAAATGAAGTATGAAAATGTTATCGTAAAATACTAGTATTAAGGTTATAATGTCACTTTTTTATTTCGTTTTTTTTTTCCATTTTAGGATAGAGATAGAAAGGCTAAGAAGATTTGAATTGTTATTTACATATCTTATTGTTAATGATTTATTAATAAATTGAGATAACAAAAACATGTATTTTGTTTATTTTCTTCTTACTTATTGTATGCACCTTTTAACCTGAAAATGTCAATTACCCATTAGTGACTACTTTTTAATTAAAACATTCATTAGTGAAGACACTGATAATAACACTGACACTTACAATAATGGATACTTAAGTCCAAACTGTATATGTTTTCACTTATTATACCCATTTGATATTAGGCTTTACCAATTCAAAACAATCAAATTCTTTCATGTAGCTCAACTTGACATTGAAAAATTGAGCTTAATGTCACTTAAATGTTTTAAACATATGATGATATATGCTATGAAATATTAATGTGAGGTACAGTAGGGGATAGCTCTCCGACCCCATTGCACCAATTACAGGGAAATAAATGGGCAACCTATGTTTCTAAAAAAAATTAAAAAAATTCTTTCATGTAAATAGACATTTTAGTTAATGAAGCATGTTTACTTGCGTAAATGATGTTTATGTTTCGCTTCACAAATATCGTTTGCCACATAAAATAAACTGTAGATTGACTTCGTTGGTTGGGTCTAAAGTCATACCGTAACTGTTCAGGTCATTTTGCGGCTGTTAAGCTTAACTAGTTTTCAGGAGATGTCCACGCATTATTTTAGGCACAAGCAGGTACCTGAGTAGAACCACTGACCATTCGTTAGGTAGGCTTTCAGATAGCTGGAAGGTTTCCTCACATTAACAAATCAAAATCTTTTGACAGGTTTTAATCAGAGGCAATGGTTTGAAGTCAGGGACGTTAACAATCCATGACGGCTTCATTGTATAAATAAATAAATAATAATAAAAAAAAATAAATAAATAAAAACGCTCAAATATAATCCATTGACTTGCTTGAAACTATTTAAAATTAATTTGTCTTCAGTTATCGTACCCGATCTATAGAATCTTGGCCGTCATGTAGAGGAACGTTTTGTCCGACTGACCTTGTTCAGTCACGTGGTTGCTTAGTAACTGAGGTCATGGACTGCAAGCTAACTGAATGGAGTGGTTGGTCTTCGTGTTCGAACTCTTGTGGTAATGGGGTCTCGACAAGGAGCAGAGAACTGATCTCTCCAGCATATTGCGGAGGAGAGTGTCCAAGTAATAAAACACGTGAAGACAAACCATGCGAATCTTATTCTGCCAAACGTGATTGTGAGGTAAAACATAGTTAATATGCACAACATAGAAATAACACGCTGTTGACACAATCTAAAATAATTGAAAGTAGCTCATATTGTTCAAAGAAGAAATAGTTTATAAGATATGAATATCTACAGAAGCAATATGTACAAATCAGTCATTATAATACTGCACGTTTGTAACGTCATTTTTCATTGGATAATCGTGACGTTTAATATTGTTCTATATACACGACTGCTTTTAATTTGTAAAGAATATAATTTCTCCTGTAAAAGAGGAAGTTTGCTGTATTATAAATTCGTTGTCACAGAAAAGATTCCTGACATCATGGACATGTTATATGGCCGTATGTAAACAATTACTTGCAATATAACCCTCGCCTTGTGACTCTGGTTAAATATGCAAACAGCCGTTTATATAGGACCATATAACCTGTCAGGAATCTTTATAACTAAAATTATAATACTGCACGTTTGTAACGTCACTTTTCATTGGATAATCGAGACGTTTATATAAACGTCACGATTATCCAATGAAAAGCGACGTTACAAACGTGCATTATTATAAAGTTTTATATACACGGCTGCTGTCGATTCATGAAGAAATCTTACTTTTTTTTCTCTAAAAATGATGCTTGCTGTATTATAAATTATAAATTCGTTATAAAGATCGTTGACAGGTTATATGGCCGTATATAAACGGTTGTTTGCAATATAACCCTCGCCTAGCGGCTCGGGTTATATTTACAAACAGCCGTTTATATAGGGCCATATAACCTGTCAACGATCTTTATAACTAATAATATAAACGTCACGATTATCCAATGAAAAATGAAGTTACAAACGTGCAGTATTATAAAGTTTTATTTACACGGCTGCTGTCAATTTAGAAAGACATCTCAATTTTTTCTCTAAAAAAGGAAGTTTGCAGTATTATAAATTCGTTATAAAGATTGTGTACGGCTTATATGGCCGAATATAAACGGTTGTTTGCAATATAACCCTCGCCTTGCGGCTCCGGTTATATGTACAAACAACCGTTTATACAGGACCATATAACCTGTCAGGAATCTTTATAACTAATAGCATAGGCCTTATTTGAAATAGATAGTTTAGAATCCTTAAAGAACGCAAAAACGACAAAATAGGAAATGATTAAGGCTTGGGTTGATTCGAGGTAGTGGTAAA
Source organism: Ruditapes philippinarum (assembly GCF_026571515.1). Taxonomy (NCBI): domain Eukaryota; kingdom Metazoa; phylum Mollusca; class Bivalvia; order Venerida; family Veneridae; genus Ruditapes; species Ruditapes philippinarum. The sequence goes on from NW_026853818.1 coordinate 58,293, forward strand.
GGCAAGCTACAGACCACAGCCCTTAGCACCGGCTTGTGTAGAACGGATCTTTTTAGTATAAAGAAATGGTGAGAATTTGAAAAATAAGAAGCGCACGCAGATGTGTTCATATGGCAGTTTCATTTCACTGTCTTTAAATATTCTCTTCTTACATTAACATATTAATACTCTCTATTAAGAAGAGAAGTATTTATACGATAGAAATGAAAGCTAATGATATGCGAAAATTGATAGGTCAAGCTTATCAAGAAGCAAGGGTTTCGTCACCAAGTCAATTATGCTGCAATTGATAAATTTGATTTTCTGTCTGCCTGTGTTATCTTTTTTAAGTAAGTAAAGTAAAATCTGTATTTTAAGGTTACAGAATGGAGTATATGGAGCGAATGTACCCGTAGTTGTGCAGGTGGTTTGGAGACTAGGAACCGAAATGTTGTCGTTGATGCCATGTGTGGTGGCGCATCGTGTCCTAACTTAACGGTTGTCTGATCTACATTGTTTTAATTTAAAAAAAATCATTAAAGTAATGTGACAAAAGAACACTCAGCTAAAAAATAAGAAAAATAATCAATGTCAAATTTTTAGGTGTTGAACAATAAAAAATCTCAGTAAATCAAAGTATGGTATAAAAGGGATTACTAAGTTAAGCGTTATTCCAACAAAATACATCTATAATAATTGTCAAAATAATTCATTCATCACAAGAGTCTACAATGAAACATAATGTAGTAGTTGTATTAATTTACGAGACCTGCTACTTACACATTTGAAAACTGTTATTTTTGACACTATAATTTGTTTTGATTGGGTTTTATGTCAAAAGTCATAATTATGACAGTTTTATTGATGGAGATTAAAAGTCCATGTCGGAGTTCGAACCCACAGCAACGAGGTTCAAGTTGTATTAAGTCAACGACTTTCACAACTCGGCCACTTAGACACGATTAGATTTTAGTCAATAACTAATAAAAAATTAATAAAACAGAGTTAAAGCAAATGTATACATATATTTCCATTGTGGTTCTCAACATATCATTCCCTGCGGGCCGGAGCCCGCAGGGTATTGGTACGCATTTAATTTTTGATGCATGGAGGAGCACGTGACCTGTTTTCGGTACATGGAGGAGCATGTGATCTATTAACCGTACATGATTGGTTAATTGACCTTTTCGAAAACCTAGCTAAATACCGTTAGCCGGTACGTTACGGATTTACCTCGAGTTACATCTGATTAAGAACATAGAACCATTACGTGATATTTCCAATTTTCTATAATTATTTTACCATTTAAGGTGGAAAATCTTGCATGATGTGTTTGAAAAAAAATATTATCAATGATCAATGTTTCTTTAATATCTATCTCAACTTTTACAAACAATAGATTGTTTATAGTGAAAATCTACAAAACATTCGTAGTGGCATCTGCCATAATAAATAGAGATATTTTCTGCGTAACTTTGTGTAAATTTTGCACGGAATTATTCATAAAATGGTATTTAATCATTTTCTTAAAAAGAAATACCGTAATTGTTTTATGTTCGACATTCTCTCCGGCCTCCGGTCTTCAACGGTCACCAGTCTCCATAGACCTCATTCTATTGATCGATTATTTTCAACTATATTCCTGATACAAACGTTTATTTATTTTTCCCCCAAACAATGTTGAAAATAGTTAAATGAAATATCTTTATATCATTAAAAATGTTTCCCGCAGGAAACCATTTTACTTGTTTTGTAATTGATTAGGAATCTCGGACTTGTCAAGAACCATGCGAACAGTTATGCAAAGACGAGACTTGTGATTGTGAACTTGGGTATCAACTGAACGCCGATAACGTCACGTGCTCAGAGATCTCGTGTTTTAGACCGATTGTGCAATACTGTCCGCAAACCCACAGACTGTTCATCGACTGCAAATATCCAAGGTTTAGATGTGCTAAGGTAATGTTGATATACAAATATTTTGACAAAAGAAGTCGGTCAATTTTTAATTTTTCATGTTTTTATCTCTTCTGTATGTTAAACTATAGGATTCACAACTTAAGCTTGGGAAAAAAATATTGAATTAAAAATCAATGATTACGTTTAACGTAATTTAGGAATCATTTTTGATTTGTCTAAAACCATGTTTTTAGGAAATGTAAACATATATTTGATGTTTTATCCGGAAGTGTTTCAAGTTACAGCATTGTCAGTATGTTATAGGATGATATATACAATTGCTTTCAAATATGAAATATCATTTGTTATTATTTCGGTCTCATCATAATAACGTTTTACAGGGATATACCTTGAACCAAACTTGTGAGGCATATTGTTCAGACAGTGAATGGAAATTGACAGGGTCACCAACGAGCATTACATGCATGGAAGATGGTTCCTGGTCAAAATCTTTTATATTCTGCGCAAGACCTAATGCACTTCCGATTGGGGTACCAGTAAAACTTCCTTAAATTTCGGTTACTATAAAGTTAATATCGCAAACTTAATGACATTATTGATACGAAATGCAGGCAGCGGATTTCTTATTCGTGTAATTATGGTTATTCAATATGACAGTTTGTTTGTTTGTTTGTTTTGGGTTTTACGTCACATCGACACAGTATAGGTCATATCGCGACGTTCCAGCTTTACTGGTGGAGGAAGACCTCAGGTGCCCTTCCGTACATTATTTCAGACACGAATGGGTACCTGAGTAGAACCACAGACGTTCCGTAACAATATGACAGGGAACAGGCGTTTGGGAAATACTTTGATAAACTTATGCTCAAATTGTAGAAAACATTTTACAATCGCCTTACATACGAAAACACTCTAAATTTAATGGAATATGAAGACGCAAGACTCATAGTCCTTTTACCTTTTGAACAGCTCTCGTACAAATGTAGGCGATTATTAAAATTGGTGATTACTTACAGGTCTTACTAGTTTTTATGTTTGCATATTTATTTCTGTTCCATAGATAACTATAGATGCGACAGAAATATTTAAATACACACCGAGAGACACATGTTTCGCTATACTGTCAACAAAGACTACTAACGTAGAAAAAGCTGAACCACACACCTACAGTATAACAAGTGATGAAACAGGGCGATTTTATATCGATGAGAATACTGTATGCCTAACCAGAATGGCAGACTACAACGAGAAACCTGATAGGTAGTATTAGCATGTTAACGAGTTTGAACATACAAATCTTTTTTCTTAGTACATGTACATGTACAAGGACACAAACTTTGCTGTTTATTATGCCCCCACAATGTGGGAGCATATAGCGTTGCACTTGTCAGTCCGTCCGTCAGTCCGTCCGTCAGTCCGTCCGTCCGTACGTCCCGAAATCTTGTGAACGCAACTCCTCTTAAACCGGATGGCAGATTTTGCTTAAACTTACAGGGATGAACAACCTTAATGTGTAGATGGTAGTAAAGGAAGGAATTTTTGCCGCGACCAAATTTAACAGAATTATGGCCCTTTGTTGATTTTTTCACTATATACTATGTAGAAATTTTGTGAACGCAACTCCTCTTAAACCGGATGGCAGATTTTGATTAAACTTACAGGGATGAACAACCTTAATGTGTAGATGGCAGTAAAGGAAGGAATTTTTGCTGCGACCAAATTTAACAGAATTATGGCCCTTTGTTGATTTTTTCACTATATACTATGTAGAAATTTTGTGAACGCAACTCCTCTTAAACCGGATGGCAGATTTTGCTTTAACTTACAGGGATGAACAACCTTCAGGTGTAGATGGTAGTAAAGGAAGGAATTTTCGCTGCGACCAAATTTTACAGAATTATGGCCCTTTGTTGATTTTTTCACTATATCCTATGTAGAAATTTTGTGAATGCAACTCCTCTTAAACCGGATGGCAGATTTTGATTAAACTTCCAGGGATGAACAACCTTAATGTGTAGATGGTAGTAAAGAAAGGAATTTTTGCTGCAACCAAATTTAACAGAATTATGGCCCTTTTTTTATTTTTTCATTATATACTATGTAGAAATTTTGTGAACGCAACTCCTCTTAAACCGGATGGCAGATTTTGCTTAAACTTCCAGGGATTAACAACCTTAATGTGTAGATGGTAGTAAAGGAAGGAATTTTCGCTGCGACCAAATTTAACAGAATTATGGCCCTTTGTTGATTTTTAGTTTTCAACTTGTGGCACATGTAGTCCAAAAAATATTTGACCTAGAGTCATAAGATTGACAGAGCAGTGGCGTGTGAGGGCATCCGTGTCCTATGGACACATTTCTAGTTGATATTGTTTTTAAAGTAAATATTACAGTAACTAATATGAGACGTTCACACACGACAACCTCAGAACAAGTTTTAAGAATATTGAAAAAACTTCTTGTTTCTGGTATGCGCTATCCTTTTTTGTGGTGTTTTATAATATGTCACATTGAATTTGTAATTTAATCATAATACATCTATTAGATCACTTTATCACATGCGCATATTTCATAGTGGATATGATTGTTGGATTTTATTCCTCATATTTGACTTACATTTTGTGTCATGTAAGCTTTAATTGATTTCCTGAGATATGTAGATGGTAGGTCTTTCACTTGAAAGGGCAACTGAATAGACCAGATAGTATTTCTTGTCGGGACCATGCTTTTCCTGGACGTTTCGTTTTCGAACTAATAATAAATTTTGCGAAAGATAAATTGAGTTTAAAAATGATTTATACTGTTTTCATTGTAAAATAGATCATTATGCATAATTATATTTGTCACTTTTAAGTTAAGTTTGTCTGTCTTTAAGGTGGAATGTGACATTTCGAAGTTCTGACATTGAGGGGAAATATGTAGAACAAACTTTCAGCTTTGCCATTTTAGATGCCAACAACCCGCCTGCATCCGTACAGGTTTGAATTAATTGTACAAAAATTCAATTTATTTTAGACAATCATTTTTTCTTCATAAATTAGAAATATTATATATAAATCATATAAATACAGAAATAATATTGAACGTTAAATATGGACCTTTATGACAGCGTGAAAAAAGTCTATCGTTTAGAATTATTTGAAGTTCACATTTATTTCATTTCAAATCCTGCGAGGGATTCTGAGAATTTTCGCGCGTGATTTTGACGGCAGATCGATGTTTCTACATGCATTTCGGCTGAACTAATTTAGGGCTGATGATCAAAGCAGGAACGTTTACATATTAACTTAATCTTATATCAAGCCTTAAACTTTAAATAATTAAAAATAAGTCCTTGTTTTACAGCTGCAGCCTAACACCATACCGGAGAACAGTCCTGCAGACACTTTTGTTGGCTGTTTAACAGGCACCGACTATGACAGTGGACAGTCCTTGACCTTTACATTAATCAACTCTCTGAGGACACAATTCACATCATTTCAAGAAAATGGAAAAACCTGCTTAAAGGTAATTTCATACAGTTACGTACTTGAGAACTATTTCACGACCACACATGCCACTTCCGACAGTCTTCTGAAATTAATTCGCAATACTGTTTGTTTGTTTGGTTTTATGTCGCACCATTACTGTATAGGTCATACTATTGTTGAAAAATCACAGGATGCAATACAAACGTATATTAATAACACATAGTAATAAGTTAAAAATGAAAAATAATGATATGCAAATGTTCCATTAATATTTAATGCCCTATAAACCCATGAGCATTTTGTGAAAAATGGCTGTTTTCATTGAAAAGCCTCCTGTTACAAGTTCGAATTGATATGAAACTATAAAAATGTTGATTGGACCATAGCCTTTGTAATATCATACTTAAATTTCCTGTTACCATGGCAACGAGGGGACATCTCAAAATTGATAAACATCACAATTTTACGTTGATTTTTCCAAAACTGATTTCAAAGTGCTTCAACTTCTCAATGAATTGAGATGGAGTCAAAAGCTTTCAGCGTTGGTTACAAGTTACCTAAAAGTCGACCTGAGGCCATTTCAGACTCTCACAGGTCCGAAATGTTTTTGGAGATGAGGGGCTATGCTGTCCCTCTTCGAACCCCAAAGCAGAAAGGGGCAGGGGGCACATTCTCCCTCTGGCACCCTCTTGATGTATCTAATTGATAGGGGAAGCCACCGAAAAGGTGATCACTTTTTAACACCATTTCTCAAACGAAAAAAAGTGTTTTGGGTCTAAATGTAATATTTTTCACTATCTGAGGCCTCAAAAAGGGGAGGGGGTTGAAAAGGCGTGAAAAGACGTCTATATGAAGTAAAGGGTAGAATGCTCACTAAAACACCTCTCCAAGTTTGATTTTGACACAGCAGCATCATATTTTATATATTGCATATATAATATGTTTATTTGTTTCAGACAATGTTATTTCACGCTTACGTTTTACAGCATCTTTAAAATACTGAATACATGTATAATTATTTAAGGTAATACAAGAGTCAGACGTTCGCTGCGCAACTGATGGAGGAACTTATTGCGTGCTGAACATGGAAGAACAGTTCAAGCACCTGGTCACTGTGAGAGCCACTGATAATGGTACGCCACCGATGTCGGCTTTGTTTGAAGTACCTGTCTATCTCACTGATGTTAATGATAGACAGACAGCAGTTGTTGTTGTTCCAGATAAACTTCCAGAAAACGTTCCACCAGGTAAGTTTATATGTACCCAAAAAGTTAACATTTGTCCTGGCATACCGTTTAATTTCCAAATACAATGTATGTTCAAAATGTTTTTTTATGCAAACGGTATTTGATAAAACATATCATCTATATACGCTAAGGTATATGTTGTTGGCTTAATTATTCCTTAAATGACAGTCTTTGGACAGCATGCCTATTGTGCTAAGACATGGCATTTATATTACAGTCTCTCATTGATTTTTGTCGGCCAATGCAATTTGTTTCCAATCACTTTATTCCTGCATTCCTGATTTAAATAGATCTTGCTGGCATTTCAACATATACTATTAGTATTGCTTTAACATTTCATTCACTTTGACAGGACAGAAGTTAGTTAAATTTGTAAGTGTGGACGAGGATGTAGGTCAGGTTTATACGTACCGTATTGTGATTGATACTAGTAGCTTGTTCAGTGTCGATGGAGACTATCTAGTAGCCAGTAGAATGTTCGATTATGAAAAAGAACCAGATCTACTGCTTGAAATTGAAGTAGAATCAACAGATGATGCCACACCACCCTTGACTGTAAGAATAAAATCCATTCTTTGTTATGTTATAGTGCAGGAATGAAAGCGTTTTTCATTTTCGTTCTTTTTTTCAAATGTTAAGGACCCCATTGGAAATAAGCCTTCGGGCTTTCATGGGCAATCCGAGGTTATTGCACACTACTCTATATAAAATATCATAGTAACTTACAAAGCCGCCAGTTATAACAATATTTGCAAGGCATCCAATAATTCGTTTTTCACAGAACCTTTTGAATTTTTTTTCCAAATGCCCCAACACATTATAGAATACCTTTTATTTGCACTAAAGCCCTAAGAAGAGTCATTGACGAAGCATCAATATAGATATACAAAACACATATATTACACCACATCAGAATAGCATCATTATTCAATTCTGTGGTTTCTATTAAATGAATTATCTTACTTGCAAGTTCGGTTTCTGTTTTTGATTAATAGTTATCAGTCATTTAAAGTATTTGAACTTGCTTTATTTACTTGCATTATAGATATAATTTAACATGCAAATATTCCTTTATTTCTTTTTTTCTTCAGATAATTTCATTCATTAAATTAAAAGTTCAAGATGTGAACGAACCACCATTCCATCTGCAAGTTTCCTCAGTTGGTGGCTTTTATCCATTTAATACCAATACACCTCGTGTACCTGAAAATATTGAAGGTTAGCAAAAAGAAATCTTTGTTCACTTTGTTTTACATATCTCTTAAAACGTTATTTTGCTCTTATTTTCATGAAGAGAGAACTGCATTTCAACTTATGATTTTCAGGCACTCCCTGTTGTAAGATCAATTGCTTTCTATATTCGGATGACATATAGTGTACATACTTCCGTCAGATTTTAATGAATTTGCTAAAGAATTTATTGAGAGATCATTTCCTTATTATAATCTATATAATTTAATTTTGTGATAAACACATATTCCAATATTATGATTAAAAGAATAATTTGATGTAAGTATAGAATAAAGGATTTGTTTGGGATGTAATACATACTTTTGAAACACATGCTTTTGCCATTACGTTTTCTCTCAGTAAAGTAGACACTATTACTCGTGTACCTATTTATAAGTTTTTACAAAATTGATGAAAACGGAACCATTTAATGTAATCCAGGGCAGCAAAAAAGAAGACAATTATAAATACGGGCCCGAATTAGTTTTTACTACGGCTTTTTCATATTATGTATTAATTTTTTACAGGTGTACTGGGAACTGTTACTGTAAAGGATCAAGATTTTAACGATTTTATCGAAATAGCATTTAGCACTGGGAACAAAGACAGTGGTAGTCTCATCCTGTCAAACACAAGTTGCATAAATATTGTGAGAAATTCTTTTATAACTTACTCAAATAAATCTCAAAAAGTACTACTTATTTTTTGTTTGTTGACGCAGTTTTGTGTATTATAGTGCACACGACTATCTGTTTTGGAATTGAAATGATACAATGAATGATTCAAATCACAAACTTGTTTAATGAAAAATAATTTTCAGAGACAGTGGGTAATTAACAATGTACATGATTGTATCTCTATTCTACTTCATGAACATTCAATGCATTGTTATTGTGAATTGCACAAGCGTAAATATTGCATACAATTACAGTGAAATTTGTCATAAGCTCGAGCGCAACATTTCTTTTTGTATTTTAACAAGATAATGCAAAATTGCAAGTGGAAATATCATTTTGTACAATTTGGCTTCATAAAAGATCTTATTGGATAAATGAAAGAAACGCCAAAGTGAAAACATATATTTATTTCAAGAAGAAGAAAATGAATTTTTATATTGTATTTAGTAAATTCAATCCTTACTCTTTATGATAATTATAATAATAATAATATCACTAAATTGTCATAAGTTGTCACATGCTGTAATTATACTTCAGTAATACTTTTTGAACACACTTTTTTATGAAATCTTTAAAGAACGACCAGATGTTTTGCAAGGCGACTCTTTCAATGCTTCCCGCTTTCGATTATGAGACAAGCAAATATCAAAATGTTACACTAGTTGCCACTGACATGGCTGGTGTGAAAGCGTTCCTTAATATCAGTCTTGAAGTTATAGACACGAATGATCCTCCGACGGTAAGTGATAAAAAATGAACCAAAATAAAAAATAGAACTATATGACAAAAACTTGAAATGTTTTAAATAGACTGATTTTGTTGCCTTATACTTTGTAAGTAAGTAAATTATTAAAATATATCATTAATGTATGTTTGAATAGCTAAATTCACTTTTTTTATGATAATAAATTCAAATATTAGATTGATTATCAGATGAAGTCAAGTTAAAATTAGTTTAACTTCAACTCGACTCATATGTCAGTTTAAGAAGCACTTTATAGCACCAACTAAACGTCAATTCCATTTACTTTGATTAAGTCAAATTAATTACAAATAACTGAAAATAATAATGATGAATTGTTTTAATCAGGATGTATTGGTCAATGGTTTAAAGAAATTGGATATAGATGTTCCAGAGAATGAAATGAAATACCGAGTTGGTAATCTCTCGGCTGTAGATGATGACGAACAAGATAAACACGTTTTTAATCTTGTGCAGTCAGCAAATGACATGTTTTTGCTTGAAGGAAATATTCTTAAGGTATTACTATTTTTTTTTGTAAATCTGATTTTACACATGTATGATCATTTTATAAGTTGGAATTATTAAACAGTCCATTTATTTTCAATATAAAATAAAAACACATTTTAATTGAAAATCAGAAAGAGCTTTAATCTTTTATTTTTATCATTCCTTTATTTAGCAGTATCTATTTTCCAATTCTAGACTTCGAAAACAGACAAAATTGATTTTGAACGGCAGGAGAGCTATAATCTTGTCATATCAGTGACTGACGACGGAGAACCTAGACAAACATCATATTTTGACATAGTTGTTAATGTTGTTGATGTTAATGAATCACCAACCATTACGATGCTGTCAAACAACAAGGTTTGCTACTGCTAAATCTGATTAATAACAACTAAAATTCACTTAATAGAAATAATTATATGTATGAATGCAATATAATGATAATATAGATTTATAAGTGGATGTCCATTAATTCAATATTAAGTTAAACAACTTTGTTGCTTGTTGATTTAGTGACTTAAAAACTAGTTTCGATTTGTCTAATTAAAAACCAAAAACATAATTTGTATTACTGAGACCAACTCTTAATTAGTCCATTCGTTAAATCTAAATTAAATTGGCTTTACTCGGTACCATAAAGCACTCGTACCGAGTATTGGCTATAAACGGAAAAGAAGATTTTTTTTCTGCAAAAAAAAAACAACAATATAAATGAGTAACAACAAAAATGAAAACAATAAAACTATAAAGATATAGGCAAAGCTAAGTTATAGCAAAAATAATTCTGAGAATTTGAAAATAAACAAAGAAAATTGTAACATAGTGACAGCGCTTGAACAATTTTATCAAACGTCGTACAA